>NC_064626.1:1004863137-1005166167 GCF_023864275.1 Schistocerca cancellata
CCCTGGAGAAAAGGAACAGTTTATTATATCACAAATGTTTAAAAAAAAATGCAAGCTTTTATGAATATAAAACTGTGACAACATTTCACAGAAAAACATTGTGCCTCATTAAGGCGCCCCCCCCCCCCCCCCCCCATTTTCTTACTTAGCTTTCTATTATTTTTCAAACAGTGCACTTTTAGATTAAGAACTGGAAACCACTGTGGTCCCAAGAAGCAGTTAGAGAATTACAAACTGATTGACACAAAGTAATGTATACCTGTGCAATACAAAGGTTCACTCCATAGACAATCATAGATAAAAGTGAGCGTAAACCAGCTGCTGCCCCCCCCCCCCCCCCCCGAAAAACACACACACACACACACACACACACACACACACACACACACACACACACACACACAGAGGTTTTTTTTACCCCAATTATAAGATGAGGTTTTCCCCCCAAATTTGTCACTGGAAAAATACAAGGTTGTCTTATTCTCGCCGAATGAACTATAGCTGCTAAGGTTGACATTTTTTATGTTGTTTGAGAGGACTGATATAGTGGTCATCTCCCAGGTGAAGCTTTGGCTATTGAGATAATGCGGAGAAGGGTAGGTTGGGCAAACAATACTCATGCTCCAACAGGCTCCTGATTTCTTAATACGCCAAGGCACTCGATACAGTATCGATCTTTCTTGTACACTCGTGACATCTGTCTCGCACAGCACTAATACACGGGATACATGAGAAACTACGGAGTAGTCATCACAACAATCTACTGCTCTCCTTAAATTTTGTGAAACCATATAGAGGACATAGCATTAAATTCTATTATCTTACAAACACTTGTTTTATCTTAAAAGTTTTGCAATAAAAGTTCTCATATGTGTATGTATACCGTATACAAACATTTATGCTGCTTTTTAAGTGAAGGTAATATTGAAGAGAAAGAAATTTTTGTTTTTCAAAAAAACATTATTTGATTCTGGGCACAAGTCAATATTCTGTTTGGTTATTAGAGATTGTAATTATTTACCAAGTGTGTTGCAAACGAGAAATTCAGTCGCTGTTCACATATCAGAATATCGCATAAAAATGTTAACACCTTTTAATCAGCTTTAAGCAATTTGGTGACATACAGACAAAATAAGAAAACTAATCCAGGATTAAATGTCTAAAAAATGAATCATATTAAACTGACTGTAATTGTTATCACAAGAATAAAATAAAAGTGGCAAGACCCGTCTTGGAGATAATATGGACAGATGTCGCTACATTGTGGAAAGAATGAAAGTTTGAGAACTGGAATTGAATTGTGATTGCAATTTTTTATTTATGTATTAGTTGGTTTTGTTACATATGACCTGCACCCCACAAGGACACTGCAGTCCGTGTTTAGCAGTTCTTGAGGCACAGCACTATGGAAGGGCTTTTACCACCTTGGCCGAGAACTCTGAAGAGTGAGGGCAGGGAGTGTGTTGATTTGTCAAAAAAAAGGAATCAATACTGCATACTTTTGCTTTTTAATGAACATCTACCATGTTTAAACTGCAGTTTGCCTGACTCCACTTGAAATGACATTAAAACTGGACAAATACCCAACAACAGTATACATTTACGTAAGAGATAGTAAAAATCTAGATAAGGGACTAGTGACATAAGGCAGGGATTGACTTAAAATGTTTCCTGCAGCAATATTGTTCAACAATCACTGTGGTGTATGATTGTAATGAAAGGGGGTGCTGGTGCTAGATAGCCAAGGAGAGTGTGGTGGGCAGATGGTATGTTTTGGAAGCAACAAACATTGTAACACCCTCATGTCCATCTATAAGCAAAATCCAATATGCATCCAGCAAAACAGAGCCATGTTCTCAGGTGCTACCACAATCACAACCTCAGAAATCACAACATATTTGAAAGAAACAGCCAAATACTTGTGAAAATGAAGATTTAAATTTCATAGCTGTGCTATTAGGACGATGGTGACAATTTCTCCTTGTATTATGAAAATCAAGACAATCAATAAATAGCCTAAGTTTTGAACATGTATAATGTTAACATTTTAGGCAGATACTTTATGTCAAGACAAACAGTTATAAATTACAGAGTGCAGCAATCAGTCATCCTTTTTAGATTTTATTATGCAAATCCGGATTTCTGCTAGTAACTAGCCATTGTTAATGCGCTATTTTTTTATTCTCAGTGCATGTAAGTTTCTGTTGTTTGGGCGTCAGTCACAGTTCTTTGAATACTTTGAATGGTAGTATTCAAAGAACTGTGACTGACGCCCAAACAACAGGAACTTACATGCACTGAGAATAAAAAATAGTGCATTAAGAATGGCTAGTTACTAGCAGAAATCCGGATTTGCATAATAAAATCTAAAAACGACATCTGATTGCTGCACTCTATAATTCAGAAGTCACATACAGTCACTAAGCACATCCACTTTCCGAAAGGAAGGTAACCTGATGAATACAACAGTTTGTAATTTAGATTAGTCAGAATACATTAATTCCAGGACTTTCTTTTGCTACCTACCAAACTTCTCTTTTTAGCTGTTCTAGTATTGCTGGGTCTTAAATTTTATTAATTAAGTTTTAATTTCAATTTTCAGGTGTACTTTTTCAATTTACTATTTACATAGTTTAAGCATAAATAAGTTAGTTTTCAGTGCAAAATCAAATACACAAAATACATTTGAACAATTTAAGAGTACCAGTTTTGAGAATAAAGATGGAATAAGTAGATTTACAAGAATAAGAAACTGGTAACACAAACAGGGAACAATTTGAGACCACAGCAACAATGTTTTAAACATTCTACAACAAGAAAAAAAAGGATAGGAGGTAGGATTTATTTCTACGAATCACCACCACAGAGTTGCCACACAAACAAGTTCAAAGATTACTATTATGAATAAAGCATACAACTATCAACTTGAGACAGTTATAACCCACATTTGTGTACAATTTTCCCAACTGAAAGCAGCAAACTTGAAAAAACATGCTGAACCTGGACAGTGGCAATCTTTAGTACACACATAGGTTTCTAAGAGAAGAGTGTTGTTATGATCCTACAGGATAAATGAACAATACTGTCATTCAGATTAGGATTGTTAAAACAACATAGTTGATAGTTTTACAGCTATTTCAATGTCACAGAAATTTTAGACTATTCTGACAGTGTGTTTTATAAAGGGCTAGGCAAAATATGAAAAATATTAAGATTTACATTTATTATCTGATTTATGGTGACTACAACAAAAAAAGTACTGAACCTGCAACTCACGTTTTTTGTTTCGATTCCTTTTCCTCCAACTCTTCTTTAGCTTCGAGGTCTTTTTTGAGTTGTTGTTCTTCACGTTCAAGTTCCTGCAGCACGCAGTCCATTTTGTTGATCATGTTATTTACTTTATTGAAAAGGCGTTTTGCAGCTTTAGTTTCTTTAAGCTCCGCTTTTGACACATGGGCTGACTTTACTACTTGTCGCAGTTCATCAACATCCTGGAAATTTAAAAAGCTCAAAATAATAATGATAACATCATCAACAACAACAGTTACATAATGTATATCATTGCACCTTGAGAGGTAAGGTAACCAAAACAATGTCATTGCTACACAACAGAATGCACAAATGGTTAAAGACTGCAAGAAACAACTGTTCGTAGATACCTAAAACACAGAAAAGCATTCAAACTGCCTCAAGACTGTTAAATCCTGATGCTCCTGAAACAATATACTGTATGATGCACTGGAGTACACAAATAACACAGAGCAAATGCATAGACCAGTCAAGCTACAGGTAACAATTAAGCCATCTTTCAAGAAGTGAACAGTTTATTTATTTATTTATCATTTTTTGTGGTGCTATTTATTTTGTTGTAAGAGTCTGAGGCTTTTTTATCATTTGTGTGAAGTGAGGTAAATTTGTAGAGCAATTTTCTGCTGCAGTAGTCACTAGTGTCACTTTAATTACTCTTATCTACTTACATTTGTTTCTCTGCCAGTGAGCAGTGAACTAGTGCCAGTGTCATGTTCCATGTATTCTAGCAACTTGTGTTCATGTTTTTAACAAGTCTGGTAGTGCAAATCATTCTCTAAAAGGCAGGAAGGCTTGTTTTTATCTACATTTTTACCTCCTGATTCCATCTGACGCTTTGTGGTAGGATTGACAGGGAGTGTGCATGCTGTGTGCGGAAACATGAGTAGTTGGCAGTAGTTCGTGAACAGCTGATGATGATGTTGACCAAAGGCAGTTGTCCACAAGCTGTGTCTTGGGGTGTAGCGGTGGCAGACACACTCATGCGTTGCACAAGCTTGCTTATGTTGGCACCAATGACACCAGTCACCTGTATTCTGAAGCCATTCTCAGTTCATATGGGAGGCTGGTAGGAGTGGTGATGACTGTTGGTCTCTCTTAAGGGTGAAAGCAGAGCTTACAGTTTGCAGTATTGTGCCCAGAATTTATTGTAGCCCCTTGGTTTGAAGCCTAGTGGAGAGTCTCAACCAGGGACTCCATCAATTCTGTGATGGTCTTGGCTGCAGATTTCTGGACCAGCATTATGAGGTGGAGAATTGTAGGGTTTCCATTGATAGATCAGGGGTGCACCACATAGAGGCTCAGCTGCTTGAGAAACAGAGTACTTGTGGAGTGCTCATGTTTTTTGAGGCTAGGTAACAGTCTCAGGCTCCTGAGGAATGCTTGACAGTCAATATGTACAGAGGGAAATCAAATCACTTACCGAGTAAGGACACTTCAAATATCAAAATGTTAACAGTAAATTGCCGGAACATTTGGCCACTAAATTTATCACTTTCCAGGAAAACCGCCGAGTTCAAATTTTACTCAGAAAGGAGAACTGGATGGAGTAGAAAGCTCCAAAATATTTAATAAGGAATGGAATGTACACTGACAAGGTTAGACTCCACAGGATGCGGAGTGTTCATACCAATCGACAAAAATACTATGTCTATCAAGATCTAAATTGAGAGTGACAGCGAAGTATCTGGAAATCAGGAACTGACCTAGGTCAACTGATGTTAATCGGCTGAGGTGAACTCAGGTTAATAATCAGACTTTTTTTTGACCTTTTTCTTTTCTTTTCTTTTCTTCTTTACCAGCCACCCGATTCTGTTCAAACTGTTATAGAATTGTACAAAGACAGTCTACTCTCTGTATCTTAGAAGTAACCTGATCATGCAACATTAGCGGAATGTGGATTCAACTGACTGACTATAGATTGTGGTGCCTAAGACATCATCGCAGGTAGTAAGGACAGACAGTCTTGTTAAGTAAATCTGAACACATTTCTCGAAAACATTCTGGAGCAGCTCATTCAACAAACCACAAGTGATGGGAATATTTTAGATCTTTTAGCTAAAAACAGGCCTCACATTACTGACAGTGTGAATATAGAGAGAGGGATTAACAATATCACAGTTATGATGGTTACTACAGTTAATAAATCCACCAAGAAGCCTAGGATAGTTTTTATGCTGGAAAGTGCAGAAACATGATTGTTAGAATCCTAGACAATGAATGGATTAGGTTCCACTGTTATGGACATAGAGCAATTATAGGCAAAGTTTTAATTAAAATGATTTTAAATCACACTGTGGAGAAGTACGTACTGAGCAATTGGATTAAGTCTGGCAAAGATCTACCTTGGTTTAATGACTAAATGCGGAAAATGAGAACACAGATATTGTTGCAATCTCAGTTAAAAAACAGCACAGACATGTCAAAGACAAAAATTCATGTGTCTATACAAAGTTTGAATCTAAAAGCAAACAAAAACTTATACTACAAAACCTTAGTGTGTGATTTGACTGATGACCTGAGAAAATTCTGGTTCTAGGTAAATCGCTACGCATGTCAAAGGCCTGTATTCAGTAACTAGTCAACCTGTCTGATATGGCAATAGACGACAGCGAACAAAAAAGTAATAGTTTTAAATTTTAAATTTAAGAAATCATCTATTGTCATCCATCTATTTAAGAGGATCATACAGACATACTGTCATCTGACTATCACACAGACTCTTGTATGAAGGACATAGGAATATGCATCCCTGGCATTGAGAGTTGAAAATAAATAAGTCGTCAGGACCGGATGGAATCTCAACTAAATTTTACAGATATTACTCTTTGGCAATAACCACTCGGTTAGTTCACATTTATTAAGAATCTGTCACCCAGCACAAAGCCCTAAGTTATTGGAAAAAAGTGCAGGTAACTCCTGTGTATAAGAAGGATAAATGAATGGACCTACAAAATTACAAGCCAATATCCTTAGTGACGGTTTGCTGCAGACTTCTTGAGAATATTCAGAGTTCGAATATAATAAATTTCTTCAATGTAGAAAAGTTTCTACCCACAAATCAGCACAGATTTAGAAAGCACTCCTCATGTGAACCTCTTCTTACTCTTTTCTCACATGATATCCTGAGCCCTATGGATCAAGAGTAGCTGATAGATGCCATACTCCTAGATTTACAGAGACTGTTTGACACGATGACCCACTGCAGACTGTTAACGAAGGTCTGAGCGTACAGAATATATTAACAGATATGTGAGTGGCTCACAGAATTTTTAAGTGATACAAACCAGTATGTTGTTCTTGATGGCGAATGTTCATCAGAGACAAGAGTATTGTTGGGAGTGTGCCAGGGAAGCACGATTGGAATGCTATGGCTCTCTACGCACATAAATGATCTGACAGACACGGTGAATGGTTGTCTGCAATTCTTTGCTGATGAGACTTTAGCGTACGGGAAAGTGTATTCATTGGGTGACTACTGGAGGATATAGGATGACTTAGACAAAATGAAAATCACTCAGAAACTCCAGTCTGTGAAGAGACAATTTTAGTTAAGATTTTTTTCTGAACTCTGTTCATAATTCCTCTTCTCTCTGGCACTTGTGCCTCTCCCGACCCAGGAACTGTAACATCTGATGATCCCTTCCATCACCTACACATCCTCCACTTATATTTATGATATCCAATATGTCACTTTCTACTTACAGAAAAAAATCTGACATGCTACCAATTTTAATAATCTGTTTCCAGTTGTGCGCACACTGGCTCTTATACAACTGTTCATTTCAAGAAAGTGATTGCAGGTGCTCTTGTCCTGCCCCACAGTGTTACATATCATCTCAAGAACTGTTAAACAATGAGGAAACTGGGATGGAATTACAGTATGGTTAATGTCTATGAAAGTTGTTGCAATGAGTCAAAGCAATAAAATCTTAATGGGTTTCTTGCTGCAGAAGATTGCAGAATGAGTGTGGTATTTAGGAAAGAGTACTCTCCCTTTGCAGATGATGGAATGAGATAGAAAAGTCACATGCACACTGTGATCTTAAGCAAGAAACCAGTGAAGCTGTTATTGCAATATGAATTAGAACAGGTTGCTACTCACCAATTAGAGGTGGTGTTGAGCATGGACAGACAATTTTGAAAGTAGACTGCTGGATGTTTCTTAGCTATCGGACAATGTCCTTCAACAGATGAAGGGAAACACACACACACACACACACACACACACACACACACACACACACACGTGCGCTAATTCATACCTGTACAACTGTGTCCCAAGTTTTTTAAATGAATAATCATTATCAAACTTTAATTCAAGTTGATAGCCGATTTACTGAATGATGATTTGATCAGGAAGTATGTAAATATGACAAAAATGAACACACGTAATAAAACACTGTGGAGCTTTATTGGTCTAGCACTGTGTTTCCACAAAAGTAAAATAAACTAAACAAAAAAATTATTTGTATCAGAGTTTGCAAAGCTTCCTATTTCAAAAAACCTTTCTCTCTCTTTGGAGTAATTTGGCAGTAATAAGTGAGCAGAGTGTCTCTTAGTGTCGGGTGCCTAAAATTTAATTTATGGGAGACAAGACATAATGAAAATATAAAACAAATATTCACCCTTTTATGCTATTTTATTATCGAGAAGTGCAGCAAGTTGCTGATTATCCAGGTGTCTATTATCGAGTTGTAAGTTACCCATGCATATTTTGGTGATTTTGGATGCTATAAGTCTTCTGTTATAATTATAATGAATATTTGCATTTAGAACATACTATTATATAAGTGACATTTTACCACATAAATGACACAATGAAATACTCTAATATAGAGTATGCAGGACAAAATTTGTTTCACTTTCCCAATGTTTTTACTCTCCAGAAAGTGGGAAACACCACCATGAAAAAAGTGAATGAAAAACAAACAGAAAAAAAATAGATTACTTCCTGGAAGTGAATGGTACGCAAATGATGCTAAATACATTGTGTTTTAGGTGTAATTTTGTAAATAAATTGTTATTTCTGGTGAGTAATGCCAAAGTAAAGCAGTGAACGTTCAAATGTACCATATAGTATGTTTTGTACATACAATAAATAGCAGTTTCTGGCAAAACACGTATTTAGGATTATACATGTTTTCTGATTGTCTGTGCAGTCTCAGATCCGCATCAACCCAGATAATCGGAAGATTTTTGTAATTTATTAGCACTTTTCAGAGTTACAAATTGAATGTAGTTGCAAGCTATAGTACTATACCACCAAAATTAGCTACAAAGTAACATTAAGCTACAAAATGGTTAATTTACCTCTTGATACTCAGCCAGTTCTTCCTTGAGGTCATCAAGTTCCTCCTTTTCAACGAGCAACTTCTTCTTTTCTTTTCCAATGCTGTCTAAAGCATCTTCTAGCTTCTCAAAGTCAATGGAACTCAGTTCCTAAGTAACAAGACAAATATTTTAAATTAAGTACAGGATTTAAATCTGACTGCAGAGGGAAACCAATAGTTGAAGTCCCTTCCTCTGGCAAACATAACAGAACAAAAAGACAACAACCAGAGTAAAGGAAAGTAAACATATGGATATATACCACTAAGACCTGAAATTATAACTTCTTCAACTGGAAAAATGAAGTTAACATTAATTGTGTCTAAAGTTTGTGAACAGCCTGTGCAAATAAGAAGGTGAATGGTAGTAAATCCATCCCGGATTTACCAGTGTTTGATTTAGTATATACACTGAGTTCAATACAGCCTTATAACACCTAGTATGATGTATAGAGCCATGCATCAGATTGTTTCAAGTCTGTCTACAACCTTTTAAATTCCATGAATAGAGAGATAGTCGCAATAGTGAGTAGCAGTATTCAAGCCAGTATCTAGAGAGAAGTTGCTCAGACTCTAGAATAATTCATTACACGCGAGCACAAAATATTTTTCACATGTCAAAAACAAATTAACAGCAGTACTGGTGGTTTCTATCTTTGTGCATTTAGCAATCATTTTCCAAACAAATCTGAGCAGCAGAAACACGTTTCCAATCACATGGAATACTCTGTTGCTCCAACATGTTTTGACAAACTAATGTTGGACGAGTAAGTAGAGCAAAAATCAAACAGTTGTATTTCAATCAGTCCTTATTTATTTTTCTTTAAGCTACCTGTTTCTGCACTTCACTGGTGCCATCCTCAGGCCCCTATGCACGCTGAACAGATGTTCTACAGGGCTTGGTGCAATACAACAGGAGTCACCAAATAAATCTGGATTCCGTGAATATTTTTCTGAAGTGAGTACCCCCAACAATTCGACAACAAATGTTAGAAGACGTTCCAGTTTAGCAAGGATCCCATTACTGCCATCAAGCAATTTTTATTGCTTTTGAACTCTTATCACATATAAAGTTTGTAATTTAAATATAATCTACAATTAAGAATACGGACCTTAAAATACAATTCTGAAAAATAAAATTCACTTTTTCTTTTCTTTATGTGTTTTTTTTTCTATTAATATGGTTAACAGCAGTCTACAGAGATTATTTCAGACTTAACACATTGCACATATTATTATTGCATTTGAAAATAAACTATGAGCCAAAACATTAAGGCCATATGCTTAATAGTGTGTTGGTCCATCTTTGGAAAGTAATACAGCAGTGATTCTGTGTGGCATGGATTCAACAAGTCAATGGTGCATTTCTGGAGGTATGCGGCACCAGATATTAATGCAGAGGTCATGCAACTCCTGTTAATTACAGGTCAATTATTTGTGGCCATGGAGCTTGTGACCAGTAGCAACTGACATGTTACATCAGGTTCAGATCAAGCAAATTTTGTGGCCACAACTTCAGCAAGGGTTCACTATTACATTCCTTGAAACACAGCAACACAGTGCCTAATAATTTTTTCGCATAACAATGTACGGAAAGTTCTGATTGAGAATTATGTATTATTTAGGAATAAAGGAGACAACTCACCCAAAGGCAGAAGCGTTGTGTCATCAATAGGCAATAGGTACATAATCAACAGGTACAGAGCTTTGGTAGGTTTCGGAATGACTGCGCGCATGTGCGTGTGCGCACGCGCGCGTGTGTATTTTACCTACAAGCTTGAAAACTGAAGTTTATTCTGAACCTTTTGGTTGTTTACCTATCGACGACATAGCACTTTTGCATTTCACTATTTTTTTTGCGTAGTTGATTCTGTAATCATAATGTAATTGTAAAACAATTTCTGTCACAATTACCTTTTACTAGTTATTAGTGTTGTCATATAATTAAATGTCGAAGAATTAAAACACAGTCATGCAGAAGTAGTTGGCAGAGAGGGTTGCTAGTGACAAGTGGTCATGTGCAGATGCAGAAGGAATAAACTGCAAGATCTTTAATATGTGGCCAGGTATATTACGTGGCTTTGCCATACATTATTGATGAATAATTTCTTACCTCGCACCAGCAGAAACTCATCGAAGTACGATCCAACCATTTCATCTTTAGATTTACAAGGCTAGCTAGTATAGTAGGTCTTCTTAACTGAATAACAGTGTTTAGTGCAGCAACTGTTATAGTGTAAATGAACTTTACCTCAATCATTTATCTAATAGGGTCCTATACTATCACCATTATTCACTCCTAGAATACCACAAGTGAAAGAACAGTAAGGTATTGAAAGTGAAGAGCTTATTTACTTTCAATACCTAAGATAAAAACCGCAACTTGCAAAACTGAGAACTGTCTAAAGCTGTCATTTAACTGTGCTGAATTTTGCTACTTGGTAGAACAACACATTAAAGAATAATGGTTAAGAGTAAAACGCTAATTTAAAAGAATGTTGATACGATATTACTTCAGAATAATACATTTCAAGTTTTTGTGTGCACTGCGAACTCTGTCCACATTTGCAAATTACTGTCCACATTTGCAAATTACGTAACAGTGTTATGCAAAATTACTCATTCTTTGCTAAATGAAAGACTATGAATTACCCAACAACTATTTATGAATATTTGCATTTCTAAAATTAGTAACAGTTAGCGCTACAGTGAGTAACACAACACTAATCATTACAGGAACTGTTTTGCAAACAATTAACTTTTATGTACAAGTGTTTAGTACAAATTATTTTGCTGGCTTCTCTGATTAAGTCATGGTATTAACATGTTTTTAAATCTGAGCTTCAGCCAGTGCTTTTGGTCCCATTCTTGTCTAATTACAATTCAGTGATTAGTTTAAAAATACAGTTAATAAACAATTAATAATCATATAGTTATTTTTGCTCACATAGTGAGCTGGCAACCATTCTTATGTAATTTGCCATCCAAAATTATAACCGATTCGGTTTGTTTATTTCAAAATTCATTAAATATTTCTTATTTTTATCTTCTTTTGTCAAAATATCTTTCAATCATTATCATGTGAAATTAGTCACACGATAACAATTCAGCTAGAACTGTATCTGCACTTATCTGGATATTTGTATTTCTTCGGAATATATGCCGTTCCCAAACCACAGAGAATATTAGTTGCACACGTAATTTAGAAATTCTCACTAACTGGAAGTATAGGTCTGTTATATTCTCAAGTCACTGTAGATTGATTCTGGCCTTGGGACACATACAGTTATCCTGCTCCAATATGCCATTGCTGTTGGGGCAGACATCAAGCATGAAGGGATGCAGGTAGTCTGCAATAATGTTCATATGTGCTTCATTACTACCACAGAGCTCAGAGCTCATGGAATTACAGGCGAATATTTTCTATAGTATAACCTGCTCACTATCGTCTATGGGTAATACCTGTGAGTAATAATCAAAACTGTCCTGGGTTCCAGCTTAGATCCAACTACTACTTAAATTTTTCATAATATCATTAGCAATGGCTGCTGAATTTTTCCAGTATAAGGAGTGACCCTTGTTCTGACAAGTACTATCAAAGAGGAAAGAAGAGTGGAAGAGGCTCATGGCACCCCCTTATCCTTGGGGTGCGAAACTCATCCTGTAAGATGTAAAAAACAGCAATGATCAATGGCATGAGGATGCAGAAGGCGATGGAAACCACAGCATTACAGACAATGTGAACCATAGGAAATGTGGCTTGTGCTCAAAAAAGTGTCATGATCTCTCCATTAGCAACAGAGTCCAGAGTAGCCCCCTATTCAGATTTCTAGGAGGAGACTGTCAATGGGGGGATGTCCACATGAAAAAGTCTGAGAAAAAAAAATCAACAAAATAGTAACATTCTATGAGTCAGAGTGTGAAATGTCTGACTTCTGAATGTGGTAGGAAAATTGGAAAATCTGGAAAGGGAAATGCGAAGACTCACTCTACATACAGTAGGGAATGGTGAAGTGGAATGGAAAGAAGATATGAATTACTCATCAGATGATTACAGGATAATATCTACAGCAGTAGCAAATGGTATAATTGGAGTAGCATTTGTTATGAATAGGAAGGTAGGGCTAAGAGTGAGCTATCTTGAAAAATTTCATGACAGAAATGGTCCATTAGAATTGACAGTAATTCCAACAACATTAGTTCAGGTTTACTTGCTGATATTAAAAGCTGAAGATGAAAGGATAGAGAATGTTATGCAGCTGTTGACCACGTAATTCGGTGTGTAGAAGGTAGACAAAAATCTCAATCATGGGTAATTGGAGCACAATAGTAGAAGAAGGAACAGAAGATAGGGTTCCAGGAGAATATAGGCTTGGAAGTACGAATGAGAGAGGAGAAAGACTAATACAGTTCTGCAGTAAACTTCAATTGGTAACAGCAAGTAGACTGTTCAAATATCACAAGCAGGGGTGACATACTTGGAAAAGGAAAGTCTCCACAAAGGAAGGTACCACCCGGAGTACATCATATTCAAATCAAGATCCCTAAATCATATACTGGATTGCAAAGTGTACCTAGGAGCAGATACAGACTTAGACCAAAATTTAGTAATGATGAAGAGAAGGCTGAAGTCTAAGAGAATCGTCAGGAAGAATAACCATGGAAAAAATTGGGATACTGAAATAGTACTGGGAAATGATGGGATATGTTTGAAGTTCTCTAAGGTTGTAGATAGTATGATAATGAATACCATAGTAGGGGGTTAACATGAAGAACACCGAGATCTCCGAAAAGGGCAAACATAGAAGTTGAACAGTCAGTTTAGTGCAAGAAAGATAATTATGAAGACACCTTGGATAACAGAAGTAAAACTGCAACTCATCACTGAAAAAAATAAATACAAAAAAATGCTCACAAAAACAGGGATATGGTAATAAATGTCATTTAGGAATGAGATAAGTAGATACAAAGTGCAGGGAAACTAAGGCTGCAGAAAGTTCGGGGGACAGAGGGAGCAAGACAGAGTGTACGAGGGTTGGGGGGGGTGGCGGGGGGGAGAGAGAGAGACGGGGGGGGGGGAGAGAGAGAGAGACGGGGGGAGAGAGAGAGAGAGAGAGAGAGAGAGAGTTCGGGGGGGAGAGAGAGAGAGAGAGAGAGAGAGAGAGTTCGGGGGGGGAGAGAGAGAGAGAGAGAGAGTTCGGGGGGGAGAGAGAGAGAGAGAGAGAGAGTTCGGGGGGGAGAGAGAGAGAGAGAGAGAGAGAGAGAGAGAGAGAGAGTTCGGGGGAGAGAGAGAGAGAGAGAGAGAGAGAGAGAGAGTTCGGGGGGAGAGAGAGAGAGAGAGAGAGAGAGAGAGAGAGAGAGAGAGAGAGAGAGTTCGGGGGGGGAGAGAGAGAGAGTTCGGGGGAGAGAGAGAGATGGGGTAGCCAGTGAGAGGAGTGGAGTAGGGGTGCTTCAAGAGTAGGTTGGGGCAATTTTTGCACCTTGATCAGGCACAGGGATATGATGCTTGTGGCAATGAATTGGGAGTGTGAACAGCATACAGAAGGACTTGGATGTTGTGTATGTTTGATGTGCAAAGAAACCCATTTTAGGAGGAGTGGGAAGTACCTTGGGTAGGACATCCCTCATTTCAGGGCAAAGTGAGAGATACTCAAAATCCTGAGGAAGGATGTAATTCAGTTGTTCCAGTCCAGGATGATAATGCATGCTGAGGGAGGAGGCACTCCTTTGCAGCCAATTCTTGGAGGTGGTGGAAGGATTGGGTGAGTGTGACAATACGGCATGGGCAATCTGCTTGTGGACTAGGTTTGGGGGTATTGGCTGTCCATGAAGGCCTTCAGAATACTGGACAATGAAGTTCCCATCACTGCAGATACGTTGTCCGTGGGCAGCTAGCCTGTATGGGAGGGAATTTTTGGTGTGGGGAAAAATGGCAGCTATTGAAATGCAGATACTGTTGTTGGTTAGGGGGTTTATTGTGGACTCCTTTTGCACGCGCGCGCGCGTGTGTGTGTGTGTGTGTGTGTGTGTGTGTGTGTGTGTGTGTGTGTGTGTGTCCACTAGCTCATCAAAGGATTGCTCTGAAAGCTAGGAGTTTTCTTTTTGTGTGTGCCTATTAATAATTCAATGCTTCTGCTTTAAATGGAGTGGTCTCCTTTGATCCAGATGTACCAGGTATCAAAAAGTTAGTATAAATTTGAAAACTTAATAAACCACGAAATAATGTAGATAGAGAGGTACAAATTGACACACATGCTCGGAATGACATGGGATTTTACTAGAACAAACAAAAAGTATTGCTAGACGCATGAAAGATCTCTTGTGCCTGTAGTTTGGTGATCGTGTGCTCAGCCACCACTTTCGTCATGCTTGGCCTCCCAGGTCCCCAGACCTCAGTCCATGCGATTATTGGTTTTGGGGTTAACTGAAGTCGCAAGTGTATCGTGATCGACCGACATCTCTAGGGATGCTGAAGGACAACATCTGACCCCAATGCCTCACCATAACTTCAGACATGCTTTACAGTGATGTTCACAATGTTATTCCTTGACTACAGCTATTGTTGAGGAATGATGGTGGACATATTGAGCATTTCCTGTAAAGAACTTCATCTTTGCTTTGTCTTACTTTGTTATGCTAATTATTGCTATTTTGATCACATGAAGCGCCATCTATCAGAAATTTTTTGAACTTTTTTATTTATTTTTTGTTCTAATAAAACCCCATGCAATTCCAAGCATGTGTGTCAATTTGTACATCTCTATAAGAACTTTCCTACAACATTCATACCATTCGGAAGTTTTAGTAAATTTTCCTTGTCATGTAAAGAATGGGTGTGCATTTATTAAATAAAATAAATGTCTATCTACTTACAGCACCCTTCTAAACTTCTATTTGCTAATGTTATATTTACATTAATAAATGGAACTACGACATTTTACACTCACTTCTTTCTTCAATCCTTCTTTTGTGCAGACATCAACAGCAGGGATCTCAATGACACCCGTGTCACATGTCATAACAGGAGCTTTGTCACAAATTTCTTCTGTTTCTTTCTGCAAGGAAAAAACAAACTTGCTATTCATTTACTATGCCAAACAAGGAATAATGTAGAAAGTACATTTAAAAAAAATGTGGGACTGCTAAAGCTGGACTTATTTACAAGCAAAGCACACATAGGACCAACCAATTCAATATCGAAGTATAACTAACTCTCATTTTTTTCTTTTAGAATTAGAAAAAGTTGTAGCTGACGCAATTTTCTATGTTAGTCCTGAAATTTCTTCACATAATTGATTAGGTTCTAAGATACAAATAGAACTGGCAACATAGTTGTTATCCTGGGAAAAGAGACCATAATATGGAAATTCAATTAGCTTCCATTTGTATCAAGCCATGTATTTCCTGTGAGCATTACCAATCTGGCTCCCAAACCAACATCCTCTGCCTTTCCCCCTTCTTAAAATTTATACAGACCATAGTTAAAATTCTTAATCCAGGATGGATTTAGCATAAGTTTTAACTTCCAGTTCAGACAGGAATAGTTATTATTTTTTCCCACTTGGTACTGAGTCATTTTAATCTGTACAATCTTAGCATCTATTTCTCCTGCATTCACAATCAAAACATTTCCTTCACTTTTTTCTTCCTCCTATGAAGAAATAAAACTGTTTAACTTTGCTGGTGATACTGTAATCCTTACAAAGAGTGGCAAAGGACTGGAAGATTAGAATGGAATGGATGGTACCTAGAAAAGAGGGTATAAAAATGAACACTGAAAGTAAAACACAGGTAATAGAGTTTAATCGAATAAAATCAAGTGATGCTGGAGGAATTATATAACAAAATAAGACACCAAAAGTAGTAAACGAGTTCTATTATCCAGCAAACAGAAGTAAAGAGGCTATGAAAGGCAGACTTGGAACAGCAAGAAAAGGTTTTCTGCAAGAGAGTAATTTATTAACATCAGATATAAATTTTAATAACTCAATTTATTTTCTGAATCCATTTATTTACAGAGCAGCCTTATACGATAGTATATCATGAGTAGTGTGTTCAGAGGTTCTACTGATATGAGTGAATTCCTGGGCCATTGGTACTTTGTGTGTTTCATTCCCAATAATCAGCCACATGGATGGCTCTGTCATTTACTATGATATGGTATGCCACTTAACGTTTTTACCTCTTTTTGAGCATATCATTAGATGTTGATGACCTTTTACTGCAACACACTCACAGGAGTGGGTCTCTTTATACCCCCATTTTTTCAGGTTGGTACTGCACTGTGCGAAGCCAATTCTTAAGCAGTTAAGTGCCCTCCAAGTTAGAAACGGTAGGTGATTCCCAGCAGCCAGTTGTTCTTTAGGCTTTATTAGCATCTGAGTAATACAGCTTTGCCATTAATTTTCTCACTGTATTTCAGGAGGCTCATACACAGGGTTTGTTATTTGCATAAAACTTCCATATAAATGCTGCCTATGATCATCAGGTTGTTGCCTTCTTTCAGACTCAGCTGAAACTTGCCTTCTGATTGTGGGTGGAACTACCGTATGCTGACAATGGGGTACATTTGTTCTCAACTGGACTGTGTGTGCTGTCTCATTAATTGCTACACTGACATATTTGGCATGCGCAATTGTACCATACAGGTGCTGTGTAATCTGCTGGAGAGAAACAGAGTGAGAACAAATTTCAGGTTCAGCTCTGCATACCGTGCTGGTGAGTTTTCAGATGATATTTCCTTGCACATACTTTTCCAGTAACGTTTTGACACTGCTTCCGAAATGTCAGAGTTCTATCAAGTCGGATACTCTGATAATTTGGTGATTTATCAGAATTCAGCTCCTGACCCACCACATCACTTTCAAGTGCCTGTGTGCATCTGTTTCTAATGTGGAAGGCGCACACTTGACTTTTACAGGGATTTGGCTTGAAGAAGATTTTTTCTAAAGTAGACAGCCAAGTCTTCAAGAGTCCAAACCAATTTACCTCCCCCCTTTCTCAATGATTTTCTTGGTATCACAGACATATATAATGTCTTGTCTAGGCATTTATAGGCTGATCGTTTGTATAGATGTTATATGAAATTTGTGACAGGACAGTGCCTTGGGTAGGCCATCATTTGACTTTTCCTATGGCTATTCCTCCCCTGTAGTGGTTTATTAAGGAGAATTTCCATTAATTTTGTAATTCAGAAGTCCTTAGTAATGTTATGAAATTTAACGAGCAGCTGTTGGTGGTTTGACAGTATGATAGGTAGCTGGGAGATACATAAAAGCAACTCCAATTATCTGCTTCCATTCAAAGCTGTCCTCTATGTGTTGGGTGAGATTGATTATTTGGCCAAACATGATTTAGCAAGCACAAATCCCACTTGTTCTGGCCTGAGTTTGGTCTCTACAGTCCACAAATTCAGTTAAGAACCATTATTTCAAGTGCCTTGTAGAGATGACACAGAAGTAACACAGGCCTAAAGCTTTGTGGAACTGTAGGTTCTTTCCCTGGTTTTAGCAGGTCATTTTAGAATTGCATGTCCTAAATCTTTTTTTTTTTTTTCCAGTGTGGATATCATCCAAGCCAGCAGCTTTTTGCTTCTTTATTTGGTGGATCGTTCTTCTTAACACTAATACAGAGTGACGTGGCAAGGGTGTCTACTCCATTACTAATATCACACTGGATTTTCCCTCTTTCATCACTTTAGATGGTATATCCCCATTTAACAGAAGGCAGTAAGCTATCCTGAGTTACTCCAGTCAGATCAGGTGCTGGAGTTAAGGATCATTGCAGAGAGCTTTTTACGATGCATGCACAGTTGCCAGCTGTTTTGTTTCATGTCAAGATTCATTACTTTCAGTCCAATTCTTCTGTAAAATACTTTCTTTTGCTTTTTCAAAATTAAAGCATACCTTAAAAGGAACAACTTCAGATCCACACAGCCACATTGACTATGCAAGTTGTTGGTCCTTGTTTCATCTATGGTAGCAAGTTTCCCCACAATTTTGTTTTGTCTAGCCACTCATTCTGTCACTAACAAAGATATTGTCTGGGTAGTACCCTCTGTGCCTTCTTCTGCTGTTGAAGGATGTAGACTATTTTGCATCACATATTACTTTTAAATCTACTCTTTCAGCCCACTGTTCTAGTCTTTCACCATTTGTATGTTTCAGAGTACCCCCAGGACGTGCTATGCCAGTTAAAATCACCTATAACAAATGACAAGAAACTCCAAGTAGGAATATCAACAACATAGGATAAGAGAGATTGCCACTTACTGTAAAGAAGACACTTCAAGTTGCGATAAGCACAACTAAAAGACATTTACATCAAGCTTTTGGCCACAGACTTCATCAGTAAAACACACACACACACACACACACACACACACACACACACACACTATTCATTCAACCACTCAAGGACGCACACATGCACACACACAAACACACAAGACTGCCAACTCCAGCATCTCAGACTGGAATGCAACTATCACATGGGGTGCAAGCAACAATCTGGGAGGGGGGGGGGGGGGGGGGGGCAGGGATACTAGTCTACAGTGGGGAAAGAGAGAAATTCTGTCTGGTGGAATGTGCAGGGACTAGACTGCCAACAGGCGCAGCATCAGGAGGCTTTGGGGTGGGGAGGTGGCGGAAAAACAAGCAAAAAAGAAGAGTAGTGGGGAAAGACAGACGGATGTGTTAGCAGAGGGCTGCAAATAAACAAGGTGGTAGATGAGAATGGGGAAGACGTGACAGGACGAATGGAAACTGTTGGGTTGAGGTCGGGATAAATACGGGAGCAGAGAATGTGTTGTAAGGACAACTCCCATCTGTGAAATTCAGAAAAGCTGGCAGCGGAGGGAATGATCCAGATGGCTCGGGTGGTGGAGCAACCACTGAAATCAAGTGTGTTATGTTCAGGGACTACTTGGATCTTGGTCACAGTTTGGAAGTGGCTATTCATCATGGTGGACAGCTGGTTGGCAGTCATACCAGTAGAAAAAGCTGGGCAATGACTGCAGCAGAGCTAGTACATGACATGGTTGCTTTCACAGGTAGCCCGGCTGCTGATGGGGTAGGATAAAGCTGTGACAGGACTGGAATAGGAACTGCTGGGTGGGTGGATTGGGCAGGTTTTGTGCCTGGGTGTTCCACAATGGTATGATCCTTGTGGTAAGGGGTTGAGATAGGGAGTAGGTCGAGTGTGTTATGCAATACCACTTTAGGAGGAGTGGGAAGTATCTCGGGTAGGATGGCCCTCATTCTGGGGCACAATGATAGTTAACCAAAACCCTGGCGAAGGATGTGGTTTAGTTGTTCCAGTCTGGGTTGGTAATGGATGATGAAGAGGACACTGCTTCATGACTGGTTCTTGGGGGCAGTGGGAGGGTTGGAGGTGTGAGGGGAAATGGGACGGGAAATCTGTTTGTGGACTAGGTCTGGGGAATGGTTTCTGTCTGTAAAAGCCTTGGTAAGAACCGCAACATACTGAGGAAGGGACTTCTTGCCGCTGCAGATAACGCTGTCCCCGGGTGGATGGGCTGTGTGGGTGGGATTTTTTGTTGTGAAAGGGATGACAGCTGTCCAAATGAAGGTACTGTTGGTGGTTGACAGGTTTAATGTTGAGAGGGGTGCAGATGGAACCAGCAGAGAGAAGCAGCTCAACATCTGAGAAGATTGCACGCTGGATTGAGGAGGACCATGTGAAGCAGATAGGAGAGGTGTTGAGGTTGTGAAGGAACGAAGATAGGGTGTCTTGGCCCCGAGTCCAGTTTATGAAGATACCATCGGAGAACCTGAACCTGAATAGGGGTTTGGTGTTTTGGGAGGCTAGGAAGGCCATATGGCCCATAAGAAGGTTGGCACAGGAGGGTGCCATGCTGGTGCCCATGGCTGTGTCGCAGATTTGTTCATATGCCTTCCCTTCAAGTGAGAAGTAGTTGTGGGTTAGGATACAGTTAGTAAGGTGTATGAGAAAAAGAGGTATTGGGTTTGGAGTCTGAAGGATGTTGGGAAATGTAGTGTTCAATAGGGGTGAGACCATGGGCATGAAGGATGTTGGTGAATAGGGAGGTGGCATCAACAGTGACAAGTAGGGATCCAGGAAGTAAGGGGTTGGGGTTGGTGCAGAATCGAAGGAAGAACCCAGCCTTAACCTACAGCAACATACTGTCCCTGCACCCTTCATCCAACAGTTTCCATCCCCTCTGTGCTGTCATTTCCTCCCCATTCTCATCTCCCACCCTGTTAATCTGCAGCCCTTCCAGTACATCAACCCATCTTTCCCCATTCCTCTCCTTTTTTGCTCCTTTTTCACCCACCTCCCTGCCCCGCAACCTCCTGATGCTGCACCCGTTCGCAGTCTAGCCCTGCACGCCCCACCAGACAGCATTCAACTCTCTCCCCACCCGGTACACCACAAAGCTTTCTCCTTCCCAAACTCCTCCAGACCGCTGCTTGTATTCCAAGAGACAGTTGCATTCCAGCCCGAGATGCTGGAGTTGGCGGTTGTGTGTGTGTGTGTGTGTGTGTGTGTGTGTGTGTGTGTGTCAGGGAGAGGGAGAGGGAGAGAGAGAGGGGGGCGTCCTCCCTTGTGTGTGAACAGTGTGTGCCTCTCTTTTTACTGATGAAGGCGGTGGCTGAAAGCCTTAAGTAAATGTCTTAATTTTGCCTGTCTTCCTTATGGTAAGTAGCAATCTGCCTTTCCCTACATTCTTGAAATTTCTACCTGGAGTTTCCATTGTTTGATTTTTGTCAAATGGCTTTCTTCCCTCGTACAACCCTGTGATGTTTTCCTTTGTTACTCTTCTCTATAGCATTATTCTTCTGTGTCCATTCTCTCTCTCTCTCTCTCTCTCTCTCTCTCTCTCTCTCTCTCTCTCTCTTTTCCTGTGTTTAATCATCGTCTACCAAAGCGCATCTACTTCCAAGCTACACTGTATCAACGATCGTCCATGCACAACTCAATCTCCGTGACTGTGCAGTAGACTGTTGATGCACCATCTAATGCCCCAGATTCTTTCCTCCTATAGTTATAATTATATTTATCCCACTGTTCCGACTTCACCCCTCATCCTGATGTACTTTAGCATTTTGTTTTCCACACCTGCCCTTGCCACACGAACTTCTCATCCTCGACTTAATCCATCCCCTCTCTCTCCTCTTCGCTTATTGCCCTGCATGCGTGTGCGCGCACCAACGCACGCACGCACACGACCCATGTTTCTGTATTTTTTAATGTATCTGTACATATTTTTACGGGATTTCATGTATTTTTGTGTACTTTTTACACATCTTTATGCATCTTTTCACGTATCCAGCTCCTCTCACAATCATCAACACCTATTTAGTCCATTTCTGCATCATTCCCATTCCCTTTACACCATTCTTGCCACAATAGACCCTTTCTGCATCTTTCTGCCTCAGTTCAGAAAAGTATCCCTGGCTAAAACCCAGTCACACATCCTGTTTCTCAAAAGCTGCCTAATTCATGGAATTCCTCCAAACAGCCAAACTGCAAAGATTCCTTGAAAAAACACATCTCTGTGGTACTGGCATCCCAGAACCACCTCTGCTTCTTCCACACGGTACTACTGCGCTGCAATCCCTACTCCGTTCACCATATCTTTCAAACTGAATCCCCTGCTCTCCAGCACATGGAGGAGTATTTCAGACACCACCTCCATAAGTTATCCAGCCTGCTGACATCCTATTGCCGCTTTGGGCACCACTATCCAACCATTATTGTACCTACAGTGTTTTCCTCGTCCACCCTCACAGCAGCTAAACGTTGCCTAGCTGACCTTTTCAACTTACCACATCCCCCAAAACATTTTACCAACGCTCCATCAAATCCAGTGCCAAAACATACCCCTAACACAGTTATTAACCTTTCCACCAAAATCCTCAGCTCCAGAGAAGTTTCAGTCTTATCCAAAGGCCTCACCTTTAACCTCACACCTAAATTTAACCATGCTGGACTTATCAAAGATACACTCTCCTTCTCCAAATCCCAGAAATGGAAACACTTCGTTGCCAACCCCTGCAACCACAGCCAACCTAATTCCAACACTGAACCCTGCCTCTCCCTGTTCATACCACCATGCAACCGTGATTCCCTCCCTCCCACCTGCCCCACTGCTTGGTCACCATCCAGGAATTCCTTACCTCCAGCTTAGTCTCACTATACTTCCCATGTCCCTACCTCAGAACACCAACTTTTCAGCAAAAGAAAGAATAGCCGTACAAAACCTCAAAATTAATCCTGACCTACACATCCTATCTGCAGACAAACTTTCCACCACTGTTGTTATGAATTTCAGTGACTATCTGGCAGAAGGTCTCCACCAATTATCTGATTCCTACACCTATAAACTCTGCCAGAGTGATCCCATCCCAGCAGTCCAACACAAACTCCAATCCCTGATTAAAGCTTTAGGCCCTTCCCAGAACATCTCCCCTGAATCTGTTTCCCTCCTCCCCCCCCTACGACAACCTGCACACCCACCTTCTACATGTTCTCCAAAATACATAAACACAAGAACTCTGGACACCCCCATTGTGGTTGGCTATTCTGCTCCAACTGAAAGAACATCAGCCCTCATTGACCAACATCTCCAACCAACTGCCCGTAATCTAGCCTCCCACAACAAAGACACCAACCACTTCCTTCACTGACTCTCCACCATCCCCAACCCATTACCTCCTGGATCCCTACTTGTCACTGTTGACACAGCCTCCCTAACACCAAAATCCCTCACGCCTATGGTCTTACTGCTATTGAACACTGCTATTGAACACTACCTTTCCCAATGTTGTTCAGACTCCAAGCCCACTACCGCAGTCCTCATATACCTTACTCATTTGAAGGGAAGGTGTATAAAGAAAACTGCAGCACAGCCGTGGGATCCTGCTCCCGCATGGTACCCTCCTATGCCAACTCTTTTTATGGGCCATCTAGAGGACTTTCTAGCCTCCCAAATACCAAACCTTGTCTAGTTCAGTTTCATTAATGATATCTTCATGATCTGGACTCAGCACCAAGACACCCTACCTTCGTTTCCTAACAATCTCAACACCTTCTCTCCCACCTGCTTCACATGGTCCTCCTAAACCCAGCATGCCACTTCCTAGATGTTGACCTCCTCCTCTCTGATGGCTCCATCCACATCTCTGCACACATTAAACACACCATTTTGACAGCTGTTATCCCTTTCACACCAAAAAATACCTTCCATACAGCCCGGCCACCCGGGGACTGCGTTATCTTCAGTGACAAGAAGTCCCTTGCTCAGTATGCTGATGGTCTCACCAAGGCCTTTAAAGGTAGGCACTATTCCCCAGACCTAGTCCGCCAGCAGATCTCCCGTGCCATTTCCCCTCACACCCCCGATCCTCCCACCAACCCCAAGAACCAGACAAAACACAATGTCCCCTTCTCACCCAGTACCACCCCAGACTGGAATAACTGAACCATATCCTTCACCATGGCTTTGATTACATATCATCATGCCCTGAAATGAGGGTCATCCTACCCAAGATACTACCCACTCCTAAATTGGTATTACATCACCCACCCAGCCTCCACAATATCCCAGTCCACCCCTGTGCCACTCCCAATCCCAACCCCTTGCCACAAGGATTATACTGTTGTGGAACACCCAGGTGCAAAATCTGCCCAACCCACCCACTCAGTATTTCCTGTTTCAGTCGTCACAGGTTTATCCTACCCCATCAGCAACTGGGCTACCTGTGAAAGCAGCCATGTCATGTACCAGCTCTGCTGCAATCACAGCACAGCTTTTTATATTGGTATGACTACCAGCCAGTTGTCCACCATGATGTACAGCCTCTGCCAAACTGTGGCCACGATCAAAGTAGACCACCTGTGGCACAACATGAAGCTAAACACACTTTATTTCAATGGCTGCTTCACTACCCAACTCATCTGGATCCTTCCCTCAGCCACCAGCTTTTCCTAACTGTGCAGATGGAAATTTTCCTTAAAACATGTTCTCCACTCCATAATTATCCCGACCTCAATCTGTGGAACATACTGTCCCCACACCCTCCACCCAACGGTTTCCACTCCAACTGTTCTATCAATCATCTCCTCCCCATTCTCATCTCCCACCCTGTTTATTTGTAGCCCTCGCTAATGCATCCACCCACCTTTCCCCCACTCCTCTCCTTTTTTGCTCCTTCCCCCCCCCCCCCCCCCCCACCTCCCTGCTCCACAACCTTGTAATGCTGCACCTATTGGCAGTCTAGCCCCTGTACACTCCACCGGACAGTATCTGTCTCTTTCCCCACCCGTACACTACCATCCCTTCCCCTTCCCCATCCCGGTCCCCTCCAGACCGCTCCTTGCATCCCCCTCGATAGTTGCATTCCGGCCATAGATGCTGGAGTTGACTGTCATGTGCGGTTGAGGTGTGCTTGCTTGTGTATCTGAATGGTGTGTCTATCTCTTATTGATGAAGGTTGTGTGCCCAAAATTTTTTGTAAGCAGCTGAAGATGCCAGAGACTGCAGTTGTGTGTGTGTGTGTGTGTGTGTGTGTGTGTGTGTGGTGGGGGGGGGGGGGGCAGCGGCGCATGTATTGCAAAGGCCTTGTTGGCCAACACTTATTTTGCAACAGTCTTTTCATTATGCGTATCTGTGATTCGGCATCTCCGCTACATGGAGATGATATGATAAATAATATTGATACGATATATAAAGAATCATTCAAGTTAAAGACATATAAACTGCTAGGAAGAATAGTCAATACCAAGTTACAGAGCTCTGAAACCTTCGATTTTTCATCAAGGCACTTCTCCTCTGAATCGAACAAGAAATACATCACAGCACCTATCTCCCGTCATGAAAATTCCTCTGCTACATGTAACACTGTGGATCTGTAGATGACTTTAGATTTGGTTTTAAAGGGTTGTGCTTATATGGGTCTCCTATTAATGGGATCACAAGTTAGCAGAGCACAAGTTGCAGTGAACAGTGTTCACATGTTTTTAATGTTCACATGTTTTTAAGAATAAGGGGGAGAGTATTTCGCTTATGACTTAATCATGGGTATTTTTACATTTCATCACATGAAAAATAGAATTTACAACTGAGTTTTGCATGAATATGAACATTTATCTAAAAGTTACTTTATGTTACCTTGACAGAATCTGTTTTCTTCAATTCTTCTCTCATCTCTTGCCTTTCCTCCTTTATTTTGCGCTCTTCTTCTCTAATTACTTCTATCTTCATTTTGTTGTCTATCTTGCCTTCACGTTCACCAATTGCTGCTTCAGTTTGTGTTACCTGCACAGAAATTATTCACAAAAATAGAAAGATTCTTATTAATTTGCGAGAAATTCTGTTGGAAGAGAGAGCTCACCAAAGTATCTGGCAAAGATGATATTGTCGCCTTTAGCTGATCACTTGTGGGTATTGTATCAGGCAACAGAAGAGCACGGGACAGCAACAATAGCGATGGAGGTACTTTCTTATTCAGGCTCAAATCCAACCACTGAGCTAACTGTAATTTCATGCGCTCTTCTGACATACCATATGCTCTCATTCCACGGGCACGGCAAGCTTGTTGTAGTTCTGCAAGACTCAAGGAGTCTATTCCCTCTTTTTGAATAACCTGCAAATCCGTATAGATGATAGCACACAATTTACATGCTGTTACACTTATTAACTCAAAACAGAGTCACTTCTACCTTGTCATCAGCTGCCAAACTTCGGAGTCTCATTCTGAGCTGAAACCTAAGAAAATTGTTGGTTCCTATTGGCTGTATCTCAAGTACTCTACACAGAGCAGTCAGCTGAGCCCGTGACAACGAGTCTAATGTTATTTCATCCTCAAAGAGCTTTGAAAATTTCATTATTTCCTCATTTGTGGCCTGTTCACCAGATGTCCGGACCTAATAATACATAAGAAATAAAAGGATATACAAAACACTGTGAGAGAACACTAATACAAGAAAATATGTAAATAACAACACAGGATTTATCGCGCATCTTGGAAGTGGAATTTATAAACACTGGATGGTATAATTAAACTGACAGTGTTCTGAGTGCTTCAGTGTGAGCTGCATACATCGCAGGATGCTGAAACAACATAGTTATGTTCATTAATTGGTGCGCTCGCAGAGTATGCTGGAAAAAGTTCTGCTTTCTAAAACAAGGTGAAAAATGGCGCAGCAGGAAGTCAGAATATGGTGTGAGTGCAGGAGAAGGGGAGGGACGATCAAACACACAACAACCGTGGTTCTGGCATGTGTATTAGGACATGGTCGCAAGTTACAATGTGTGTGAATCAGGGTGTCCCTACACAGCAACATGCTGCACCTGTAACACAGCATGGTCAACAGTTGTTAGCAGCATATCCTGTGTAATCATAGTCATATGGTGCAGCAATATGTTGTCGTACGGTACGCTTTACATCAGAAATCCCTGACAGACATGATCTTTCAGATATCTGCATAACCAGAAGTCACATGGCTTTAGGTCGAGGAGGATCTGGAAGGCCAAACATCTTTAAACTGCCTAGAGATGATGTGGTTGTTACCAAGGGTTTCTCTAAGAAAATCTTTCACCTGGCAAGCAGCATGTTGTGTTCCACCATCTTGCATGAAAATAGTGGTGTGGAAAGAGATGTGTTCTTGCAAGATGGAACCATATGTTACACAAAGAGGTCCCTGTACCATGCAGATGTGACTATACATATAACAGGTCTGCTAGGAGTTCTCCCCTCAGAGAAAAACAGACTGAGAATGAATGAAGGAGCACATACGCTGCATGCTGTGGATATTTCTGCACAACATGTGGTGGAGTAGAACCCCATATGTGACCATCCCGTGCTTTCACGGCATTGTGCAGAGTAAAATGTGCCTCATCTGTCCACGGAATATTCCCTGGTAACATGTCATCTGTTTTCATGCAAGCAAAGAAATTAAAGGTAAAGTCACAGGATTGTATAGCCTATCTTGGGGCTTCATCTGGTGCACATTCTGAATCTTGTAGGGATTAATCTTTTGAACTGTTTACCAGGGTGAGACAATTCCCTTGACACAGCTTGAGCACTGCAGAATTTGAGGCATGTGCTTCACAGTTGGCTCTAGCAACAGCAACTTCCTGGGAATGAGCCACCTACATCTCCTTGCTGCACCAACTAGTTCACCTGTTTCTTCAAATTTCTTGATCATATCTTCAGCCCATTTATTGACTTGGGGCCTCTTCACAGCTGTTTCTGTCAGCGATATTCCCGCAATGCAGTGCTGCCACTGCTGCTGTTCTGATAAAATAACTTTACCAGCAGTGCATGGTCTTTCTTCTCAGTAGCCACCGTGTTTTGCACAGAAAACTTCAACCTTCTTAACTACTTACACCAACAGCCACTTCACAAAAGAAGTCAGCTTGAATCTCCAAGCGACAAACAGCATACTGACATCAAAACAGAAAACATTTTACATTCTGACTGCTTACAGCGCCATATTTTCACCTGGTGGAACTATTATTTTTTCGAGCCTACACCATAACAATACCGATTAATGAACATATCAACGAGGTTTCAGCAACCTGCAATGTTTCAGCACCCTGAGATGTATACTGCCTGCACTGCACCACTCAGAACACACTTAGTTTACTTATAACCACCTGGTATATTGATCAGTTAACCACTATGCAAAATATGTTGGGAATTGCAGTCAAAATATAATTTGAATAAGATCTGACTCAGCTTCTACGACACAAATAGGCAAACTATATCTTACATAAAACTACGTGTGTGTGTGTGTGTGTGTGTGTGTGTGTGTGTGTGTGTGTGTGTGTGTGTGTGTTTGTGTGTGTGTTTTCTCTAACCAACAGGGAGGCAACTCTCTTTCATTAAAATATTTCTCCTTACATTTTCAGGTCAAAATTCCAAATTTTCCTGAATCTTTTTTTAGTATGTGGGAGACATTACACTTCATTAGTTTCCATGGCTGTAACAAATATTTTCAATTGCCCTATCATTTATTAGTGATTATTCCACCTTCAGTTAGAACTGAAAATAAGATGTATACAAAACTGATGATTTTGTTGTTCAACAAAGACTGTTCACTCATAATACTTTGCAACACAATTACTGCAGGTAAATTTAAAATGTTTTATTTATAAACTTTTTGCACTGATGAAACTCCTACTAGATATACACACAGCATTATTTTATCATTCAGGGTTATTAAACATAGTTTAAAGCCACAACAGAAGAATACACACGATTACTCAGAAATAGGGACTTTGATACACTAATAACACTTTATATACTGCTATATGTCTATAAATTAAGAGCACTTGCCACCCACAGAAATTCAGTCATTGGTGTCGTCCATCACCGTTCCAAGCCACTTTTTGATATTCTGTAATGTAAGAGAAAGTTTTGCAGGAACATGCTTCGAACTGCTGTTGCTGGAATGCAATACCAGTAGACTTTAATAAAAATGGCTTATGTTTTAAACTGGACTGTCTTCACATCATGGGTACCATTAATGTGAAGACACTGCTTAAGTTGGTCAAGTACTACTTTGGAATGAAAAAAAAACACAGCTATGCATCGTGGATCTACAAAACATGTGTTCAAATATGGCTTCATGTTATGTTGAATTCATAACTGTGAGACAAATTGTAATGTGCATGTTACCCTCTGTCACACTCACAGTTATGCAGTGGTAAACTGACTTGGAGATCAAGAACCTATAAACAATAATGAAGATTTCCAAGATTGGCAAATGTGCCAGACACAGCCATTATCAAGCAACAAATATTACAACATTTCAATACATTTCTTCAATTTTCATTGGGCGAAATCACAATCAATTATTTCTGAAGCAAATTCTCAGAGTGACTTACAACAAATTTCACAGAATGCACAGAGTATTTAAAGATTTCATGAGACTTCCCTTACTTTCTCTCCAAATTAAATGTCTTTGAGAACTCCCAATTTCTCAGGTTTACCAGAAAAGGGGCCTCCCTGATGAAGTGTAACATATCACTCCATAAAAGTGATACATTACTACCTGTATCTGTTAACAACAAATGCTGATCATCTGCCCACAAAAATTTTGTCATGCGGGTAATAAATGGGAATACACAGTGTGCGAGAATTTCTTTATATGTGCACAAGATCACGAGGCTGGATGCCGCTTTTCTATAAGAAGGAATGACTGACAGCTGGTAACCACCAGATGACATTTGCTGGGTCAGAGGTTGCTCCATGGTGGCGGGTCCCTTCTTGGAGACATGCAGCACTCCATGGAACCCTGAAACTTGTGACAATTAAAAAATGGTGTCATGAGGACAACAAAAGATTATTTCTGTATCTATTACTTTACGTGGAAAGGCAGTTCAATTAATGTACCAATATTAAAATTAATTGACAAATGTATTAAAGGATCTGTTTCTGCTGTAATATTCAGTTAACATGTTATTTTTCATGAAGTAGCTATATCTCTTGCTTTGCAGATTCCAGAGATAGTTTGGACTTATGTTTTCAGCCTCAAGATTTCAGTCCACACAGATGAAGTCAACAACAGGAATAATTGCAATACATAACAACAGCAAAGCAAGAGGGGATATCAGGTGAACATATTATGCTTCCTGTATCCTTTCAGCTCTGACTCTTAACTACGAAGTTAAGAGGTAGTTACACAGGTAATGCTTCAGCTGATTGCTAGGAAGAGCTTGTTACGTCACACTAACCAATATAACAGTAAAGGCAAAATGTATCCACAGAATTTTAAGAGTATGTAAAATTATTGCTAAATGAGCAAATATCTAAGTGTCTTTACTATTATGTTATTTATCTGTGCATTCTGTTGATCAGAATTGTGACCTCTCACTATAATGTAGAAAGACTCAATTTTAAAATTACAGTACGCTATCTCAGAGGAAAATACTACAAAACACGGACTGCTTACATGATTTCTTAAGTTATGTAGCAAATCCACTATGCATTTGGAGAAAACACCTGTGTTCTCATATCCCACCATAAACACAACATCCGAAATTACAATACAATCGAAAGAAATAGCAAAATATTTATGACAACCAAGATTATAAATTTCACTGCTGCTCGTATACAGAAATACACTTTCCCTTTTCTCACTTCCCATTGTTTAGGTGGAGCTGTTGTTCCAGATAATGATACCAGTGTAGATGATTAAAAATAGTGATACCAGTGATGGTGATTAAAAGTGATGAGACCACAGAAGACTTTGGTAGTAAGTAGTAAGAAAGTGAAAATAAAAATTTAATGCAAGCCTTTTTTTGTTTATTTTATTTCTCCTTGTACTGCCAAAATGAAGACAATCAACAAATGTTGTATACTTAGAATTGGTACAATTTTCATTTTTTTAAGCAGATACTTCATATCAATGAAATAGTTTGATTAGTTTAGAAAATGTTAGAATAAAATTTTCTTAAAGAACCTTTTTAGAAAGGATGGGCCATCTTATGCTCAGGTAAATTCGGTAATATACAAATTTCTCTATGAGAAAATTGAGAAATACACAATCAAATGCTTTTGATAGATCACGGAAAATATAGGTTGGAATGTTTTGTTATGTAAATTTTGTATAATCTCATCAGTGAACTGAAAAATAACACAATCTACTAACACACTTTTTTGGAATCCAAACTAAGACTGACCAAGTATACCTTTGAGAGAGGTGTGTTATGTTTCATGCATACTTAAACTTTTCCAGTATCAAGGAAGAGGTAAGCAGTGAGACTTGGTCAGTAATTATTAACCCTTCTTGTAAAACATGTCGACAATTGCATATTTCAGTCTGTCCTATGTGATAGTTGTGTACTGCATATGTTACTGAAATCATTGTATATGTGTGGAGAACATGACTGTAGCATTTTACCGGAGATATTACAAACTCCATAAAAGTCTTTGGTATTGAGGGAACAAGTTACCTTCTTAAACACTTTTTTAGAGCAGCAGACTGTATTTGTGATTAACCTGCATGTATGTGGCAAGGCAGAAACCCCTGCTATTACTGGAGTCATAGGGGTACTTGTTTTTAGTTAGTCAACTTAGACTGCCGTCTTAAAAGAAATTAGAACAGTAAAGAACAATAATACATGCAATAGTTTCCAGAAAAGTAACAGTAGTTTGTCTTATCAGAACATTAGGGGGCTGAAAACCAAGATAGATGAGCTTTTGGCATGTCTTAGAGGACACACTAAATCCTGAAAAGATAGATCTACATCTACATCCATACTCCGCAAGCCACCTGACGGTGTGTGGCGGAGGGTACCCTGAGTACCTCTATCGGTTCTCCCTTCTATTCAAGTCTCGTATTGTTTGTGGAAAGAAGGATTGTCAGTATGCTTCTGTGTGGGCTCTAATCTCTCTGATTTTATCCTCATGGTCTCTTCGCAAGATATACGTAGGAGGGAGCAATATACTGCTTGACTCTTCGGTGAAGGTATCTTCTCGAAACTTTAACAAAAGCCCGTACCGAGCTACTTAGCGTCTCTCCTGCAGAGTCTTCCACTGGAGTTTATCTATCATCTCCATAATGCTTTCGCGCTCTCCGTTGGATCTTCTCTATCTCTTCTATCAACCCTATCTGGTACAGATCCCACACTGCTGAACAGTATTCAAGCAGTGGGCGAACAAGCGTACTGTAACCTACTTCCTTTGTTTTCGGATTGCATTTCCTTAGGATTCTTCCAATGAATCTCAGTCTGGCATCTGCTTTACCGACAATCAACTTTATGCGATCATTCCATTATAAATGTCTCCTAATGCGTACTCCCAGATAATTTATGGAATTAACTGCTTCCAGTTGCTGACCTATTTTGTAGCTAAATGATAAGGGATCTATCTTTCTATGTATTCGCAGCACATTACACTTGTCTACACTGAGATTCAATTGCCATTCCCTGCACCATGCGTCAATTCGCTGCAGATCCTCCTGCATTTCTGTACAATTTTCCATTGTTACAACCTCTCGATACACCACAGCATCATCTGCAAAAAGCCTCAGTGAACTTCCGATGTCATCCACAAGGTCATTTATGTATATTGTGAATAGCAACAGTCGTATGACACTCCCCTGCGGCACACCTGAAATCACTCTTACTTTGGAAGACTTCTCTCCATTGAGAATGACATGCTGCGCTCTGTCATCTACGAACTCTTCAATCCAATCACACAATTGGTCTGATAGTCCATATGCTCTTACTTTGTTCATTAAACGACTGTGGGGAACTGTATCAAACGCCTTGCGGAAGTCAAGAAACACGGCATCTACCCGGGAACCCTTGTCTATGGGCCTCTGAGTCTCGTGGATGAATAGCGCAAGCTGGGTTTCACACAACAGTCTTTTTCAAAACCCATGCTGATTCCTACAGACTAGATTTCTAGTCTCCAGAAAAGTCATTATACTCAAACATAATACATGTTCCAAAATTCTACTGATAGACGTTAGAGATATAGGTCTCTAGTTCTGCACATCTGTTCGACGTCCCTTCTTGAAAACGAGGATGACCTGTGCCCTTTTCCAATCCTTTGGAACGCTACGCTCTTCTAGAGACCTATGGTACACCGCAGCAAGAAGGGGGGCAAGTTCCTTCGCGTACTCTGTGTAAAATCAAACTGGTATCCCATCAAGTCCAGCAGCCTTTCCTCTTGAGCGATTTTAATTGTTTCTCTATCCCTCTGTCGTCTATTTCGATATCTACCATTTTGTCATCTGTGTGACGATCTAGAGAAGGAACTACAGTGCAGTCTTCCTCTGTGAAATAGCTTTGGAAAAAGACATTTAGTATTTCGGCCTTTAGTCTGTCATCCTCTGTTTCAGTACCATTTTGGTCACAGAGTGTCTGGACATTTTGTTTTGACCCACCTACCGCTTTGACATAAGACCAAAATTTCTTAGGATTTTCTGCCAAGTCAGTACATACAACTTTACTTTCGAATTCATTGAACGCCTCTCGCATAGCCCTCCTCACACTACATTTCGCTTTGCGTAATTTTTGTTTGTCTGCAAGGCTTTGGCTATGTTTATGTTTGCTGTGAAGTTCCCTTTGCTTCCGCAGCAGTTTTCTAACTCGGTTGTTGTACCACAGTGGCTCTTTTCCATCTCTTACAATCTTGCTTGGCACATACTTATCTAACGCATATTGTACGATGGTTTTGAACTTTGTCCACTGATCCTCAACACTATCTGTACTTGAGACAAAACTTTTGTGTTGAGCCGTCAGGTACTCTATAATCTGCTTTTTGTCACTTTTGCTAAACAGAAAAATCTTCCTATCTTTTTTAATATTTCTATTTACGGCTGAAATCATCGATGCAGTAACCTCTTTATGATCTCTGATTCCCTGTTCTGCGTTAACTGTTTCAGATAGTTCGAGTCTGTTTGTCACCAGAAGGTCTGTTATCGCCACAAGTCGGTCCTCTGTTTAACTGCTCAAGGTAGTTTTCAGATAAAACGCTTTAAAAAATTTCACTGGATTCTTTGTCCCTGCCACCCATTATGAACATTTGAATCTCCCAGTCTATATCTGGCAAATTAAAATCTCCACCCAGAACTATAGCATGGTGGGGAAACCTACTCGAAATATTTTCCAAATTATCCTTCAGGTGCTCACCCACAACACCTGCTGAGCCAGGGGGCCTATAGAGACATCCAATTACCATGTCTGAGCCTGCTTTAACCGTGACCTTCACCCAAATTATTTCACATTTCAGATCTCCGTCAATTTCCTTCGATACTATTGCACTTCTTATCGCTATAAACACGCCTCCCCCTTCACTGTCCAGCCTGTCTCTGCGGTATACATTCCAATCTGAGTTTAGGACTTCATTACTGTTTACGTCTGGTTTCAGACAACTTTCTGTCCCTAGTACTATATGGGAATTGTGACCATTTATTAATGAGAGCAGTTCTGGGACCTTTCTATAGATGCTCCTGCGGTTTACTATTAGCACATTAATATTGTTATTCCCTGTTGCATTTTGCCTACTCCTACCTTGCTGCGTCTCAGGAGGCGTCTTGTCGGGCCTAGGGAGGGAATTGTCTAACCTAAAAAACCCACATGTGCTCTCCACACGTACTCCGCTACCCATGTAGCCGCTTCCGGCGTGTAGTGCACGCCTGACCTATTCAGGGAGACCCTACATTTCTCCACCTGATAGCGGAGGTCGAGAAATTTTCACCCCACATCTCCGCAGAATCATCTGAGCCTCTGGTTTAAGCCTTCCACTCAGCTCCAAACCAGAGGACCGCAATCAGTTCTGGGAACGATACTACAAATAGTTAGCTCTGATTCCAACCCGCGAGAGAGGCTTTTCGTCTTCACCAATTCCGCCAACCGCCTGTACGAACTGAGGATGACCTCTGAACCCAGACGGCAGGAGTCATTGGTGCCAACATGAGCAACAATTTGCAGTCGGGTGCACCCAGTGCTCTCTATCGCCGCCGGCAGGGCCTCCTCCACATCTCAGACGAGACCCCCCAGCAAGCAGAAAGAGTGAACACTGGCCTTCTTCCCCGACCTTTCCGCTATTTCCCTAAGGGGCTCCATCACCCGCCTAACGTTGGAGCTCCCAATAAATAATAAACCCCTCCTCCCATGTGCCTGCTCGGACCTTGCTGAAGGAGCGGCCACATGTCCATTCATAGGCAGAGTGGGCGATGCCACATGGCGGGCCTCCACATTGACCCTCCGCCTCGTGTGCCGCGAACGCCGCTGAACCTGCCACTCCCCTTGGGGAGAGGGTGGCCCAACCGCGCCCGGTACCCGCGAAGATGTCTCGACAGCAGGGACAGTGGGTGAAGCATGAAACACCTGGGGTGTACCATGCGACACACCAGACTCCCCACTGCCGCTACCCTCCGAAGCGGCAGCCTGAAGACGGCTGACCGCGGCCATCAACACGTTCAGCTGTTCGCGAACAGTGTCCAGCTCCTCCTGCGTCCGTACACAGCAGTCACACATTCTATCCATCCTAAGAAATTAATTTACTGTAGAGAGTTAATCAGCTTTTAACTAGACTGCTAATTCACTAAAGGCGACTGATTGTTGACTAAACTGTGGTTGCTAGCCACTTCTTGTAGAAAACAATGAAAATAGCACTACCTGTCTCTGGACTGTATTGAAAACAAACACTAGCACTACTGGCACTATGGTTGACTAAAGGGACTCACTCTGACTGTATTCAAAACAAACACGAAATCTATGGAACATTATTACTATCACTCGACAATTAAAGCTTCCTAAAAGCAAAAACACACGGAAGAAGAAGTGACAAATACGAAAAATACAGTTAATACTTAAATTAAGGTAGCTCGCTGCACAGCAGACGTGAAGCAGACGGCAGTTACGATGACACTGTGCCTCTCTGAACGTCACATAACCACATAAATATTGAAGTTAAATATCAGGGATTATAAGTTAGCATCATTTTCGTGTACAGTTGACATGGAAAAAGGAGGTTTAACGTATGTAAAAGTTGGCGACAAAATAAAAAATTCTGATACAAGCAATTTTTGTTTAGATCAGAACCTACAACCATGTGCTTTTGAACTTTAACTGTAGAATACTTCTCTTTTAATTTGAACAGTCTATAGATCCGTAACAGGAAACTATCAAATACTTATAAGAAATCTAGTGTCATTATTGAGATATCTGATGGATGAGAATAAACATTTAGTAGTTTTTGGGGATTCCAACGGAGATTTCTTAAAGAAACTAATAGAAAGAATGAACTGGAAACATTATTAGACTGACAGAATCTTATTTCAGTACTGAAATTCCCCCAACTTCAGACAAATAGCAGGAACCGGACTGATAAGTTTTTTATCATGGTGCACAATTAATGAAATAAACAATGTGCCACCTTACAGCTCTGAGGCTTATTAAAGATTACATGATATAATTCTTTAAGAATCAGAAGAGATGGAATGAGATAAGGTGTTTGCTTTAAGTGCCAAATTTGTGTGTGTGCACCATTTCATAGTTCGCATGTGCCGTTTCTGCTTGATTCAGCGATTAGAGACCAAGCAGCCTGCTAGTATGACAGCAGTTGTCTGTGCAGCCTGCCAGCTGCACCCCATGTTATAACTAATGACTATATAGGCTGGAGCGCACGCTCTGCTGACCATTTGTGTGTTGTCTGTTGTATGTATTTTGTCTCTCATTTGTTTAAACTTTTTCGCGTAATAAAGTTACAGTGTTCTTGGGTTAGAACACTTTGGCGATGAGTACAGTATTCGACTCCGCGTGTTGCACTTCAGTCATTGGTTCTTTGAGTTTAATTTCCACGGGGGCAGTGCTCCAATCTTTTCTTGAGCAACAACAGGCACTGACAACTGCTATTTCCAATTTAACTACTATATTGGCACAATGTACGGCCCCACCAATGTCACATTCACTGCTGTTCCTTGTACATGACGATGCAACAGAAGACTGGGATGCTCACAAAAAATGCCTGCGACATTTCCAGGCATCTGGGGTAACAACTGTAAACTTGTGCAAGGCTCTTTTTTAGTCGTGAATCACCCCTCATGTGTATCAGTTGTTGTGTCAACTCACGCCTGTACAAGAACCTTCAAAGTCTTTCCTTTTCAAACATACTCATGTTATTGCTTGTCCTGTAGGGTTTTACCATTGCCAAGAGCTGCCAAAACAGTCATACAGGGCATGGGCAGCAGGATTTTATGGACTTAGGTCATTGTCATAATTTTGTGACAAATGTTCGCAAGGAATCCTATGCAGATCAGATGGTTCGTGATACAATCACTTCCTGACAGGGAAGTGAGAGAGAAAGCACCACAATGTGAAAATCTTACACTTATGGAAGTATTGAACATAGCTCTTAGTCATTTAAAGTTTCATGAGCTGTAGGTAGTCAGATAGACGACTGGTCAGAAGTTTCAGAAATTAGTTCCTCTCACCCCTCCCATCCCTCAATCAGCACGTAAGGGAACAGAGAAGTTATTTCAGCAGCCCATCACACATTTCAGTGTCATGTAGGTCATTGTTGTTCACATCACAACAGCAACAGCATCGTGCTCCACTGCCCTCATGCCCATACTGTTTCACTCAGCACAAACTAACCGCAAGCCACAAGCACTGGCCAACATGTAACAGGTGCCAATGAAAAGGGACACATTGATGTGTGTAAATCTGTTCCAAACCTGAGTCAGGATGAAATGAACATGGATGTGTACAGTATGTCAGTAATGATGGTGTCTCCAAGCAAGTTACACACTTAAGTGCTTATGCTTAACTAACCACAGAGAATGCAGGTGGACACAGGTGTAACAGCAATATTGGTGAATTCTCAAACTTACGTAGATTTGGGTTGTCTCCCCCGGGCTCCGTTGTCACAGACACTGGCAAGTTTTAACAGACAACAGATTCCCATTCTTGGATAGTTTTCTGCACCTGTGATTTACAATGCTATGGTTCATTCATTAACATTCCTAATTGTGGACAATGCTTACACTGAAAATCTGTTTGGTTTGGATGCTTTTAAACTTTTTGGATTCTCCATTAATGACAAAGTGCATTTTGTTCCTGATCAAGTTCCATATCAACAGTTAGATGCTCTCTGTGCTGAATTTTCCTCTTTATTTTCCCCAGGATTGGGTTCTGCAAAAGAATTTCAGGCTCAATTACAACGAAACAGTCTGCCCATTCCCATTTTTCTGGACCCACCCAGTACCAGTAACTTTACAGCATCAAGTAAAGGCAGAATTTTCGTCTTCAATCCCTTGATGTTATTTGACATATTCCTTCCCATGAAGAGTCAACACCACTGGTGAAAGTACAAAAACATACAGGTAAATTATGCCTCTTAGGTGATTTTAAAAATCAATTAACACACAGTCATTATACCTATTCATTACCACACCATGATGAGCTGTGAGCCAAATTAGTTGGAGGGGGGCATTATTTTTCAAAAATAGAGTTAGCAGCTGCATGTTTACAGCTGAACTAGGTGAGGAATCTCAATGCCTTCTAGTTATTAATAGATCACTTGGGGTTTATCAACACCAGCATTTGCCTTTTTGTGTTGCAGGTGCAGCAGCTATTTTTCAACACTTTTTAGTGCAACTTATTGCATCAGTTCCACGCTGCATCAATTGCTTAGATGACATGGTAGTGTCTGGGACCTCTACTGAGGACCATATGCAGAACTTTTGTACTCTACTGTCTGTTTACAGTCTGAAGAGTGAAAGTGCAGTTTAGACAAGACACAGTTTTTTCAACCATCTACTATTTTTTTGGCTTTTGAAGTGTCACAAGCTGGCATTGAACCATTGCGCCAATATATTGATGCTATTGCTGCATTGCCATACCCCATGTTCTTCAAGGAACTGCATGCATTTTTAGACAGAATCACGTACTACCACATATTCATACCAGATGCTGTTACTGTGGCACAACCACTCCATGCATTTTTACGTAAAAATGTTCCTTTGCAATGGTCCCCGTCTTGTTACCAGGCATTCAAGTTGTTGAAATCTAAGCTGCAGTCGGCCTCTTATTTGGACACTTTGCAGCCAGGCCAGCACCTTGTATTAGCTCCAGACACACCTCAGTTCAGCCTTGGTTCTGTCCTTGCTTATAAGTATGCAGATGGATCAGAATGCCCTATTGCACATGCCTCTAAAACCTCAAAATCTATGCAACAGTGTTATTCTCAGATAGAGAAAGGAGCTTTAGCGATCCCATATGCTCTAAAAAAAAACTTTCAAATTTTTCTATACTGGTATAAGTTTCATCTGATCAAAGGCCACAAAGCAGTAGTGTCTCTTTTTAATCTTTCAGCATCATTGTTGGACAAAGCTGCACATCTCTTACATAGTGGCCTCTTTTCTATTATGATAGAATTGCGCCATACATTTTCGACCTATGACACAAAATGCGAACACTGAGAAGTGACGTCTGCCAACCTGTCCAGATCCAAAGTTTAATAAAGAGGAACTGCATTGTTTTCATTTAGACATGTAAATTCAAAAAGTTGATAGTTTTCCTATTACTAGCACTAAAATTGCAGCTGCAGTAGCCACGGATCCCGTTTTATTTAAAGTTGTTTCTTCTGTACAACACAGCTGGCTGGATGCACATCTTGTAGGGAGTAAGGGCGTTGCAAAACCAGCTTTCTGTTTGCGATGGAGTTCTGCTGATAGCTACAGAGGACACCACTCCCCGGGTTGTAGTCCCATTCGCACTTTGGCACGAGGTAATGAATTTATTACATGTGAACCACTGGGGTGTGTCATGTACAAAGGCATTAGCATACAGACGTTTTTTGGCCAGGCACTGATGGGGAAACAGCACGAATTGTTGCACACCGCCTACAGTGTGCCACCTATCTGGTGGCCTCCCGTGCATTTTGTTGCTGTGGCCAGCTCCAAAGTGGCCTTGGGAACGAATTCATGTAGATTTTGTGGGACTTTTGCTGAATTTCTATACTGGCTTTTTGTAACTGATGCATATTGTAAGTTTCTGTATGTGGCGCAATGTCTGTCTACTTCCATATCCACAACAGTTTAAGCTCTCTTAAAAATTTTTGCAGTGGAAGGTCTGTATTTGTTAGCTGCACACATTGCCCCCCCCCCCCCCCCCCAGTTCATGTCAGGAATTTGAAGATTTTTCGAAATAAAGCGCTATTCACCATGTCATGGTGTGTGTTTTTCTTGTTGGTTTAGGGTTTTATGCAGCTGCTGGCTCACTCCTTGTAGTTGAAGCTGAGTCTGAACACTTCAAGAGATCTGTCACCTGAAGTAATATCTGATGTAGCCTATTTATTTTCTTTTTTAGTTTCAATCCGGTTGCTGTAGTTGATTCTCTTGAATTAGAGGTCCTGCTAATCAGTGCCTCTGAAAAGGCTTGGCAATTTCATGTTCTTCAGCTGTTATTGGAGCAAAAGAAGGTAACTTCTGCTAATATCATGAAAAAGCATGTTCACAACTTTTTTTTCCCTAGCACATATTTCCCTGAGAGGCTGTACACATCATTAGAGTGACACATGAATTAGTGGGGAACACAACTCTTCATATGGCATATGCCTCGAAGGCTCGACATGATATTCAAGATAACTATATATTTTATTTGTCACTAAACGATATTGTCTTTTGTTTTCATGCTTGGAGAGTGTGGTTGCTCCTTGACGGTCAAGCCACCACAATGTCATGACGCCAAAACGTGAAAGGTCCCATCTACAGCAGGTGAAGTTAATTACTAAGTTGTCAGACCTTGCTGAAATAAGAGTATTTCACACCTCCCATTTAACGTCTGCACATACGAAAACAATCCTCCACACGGAGTCCATGTTATGTGACTTACTCCCTACTAGATGTTATTCTGTCACGGTCATCTTTCCTTGTACTACAAAAGGAGTGTAAAATGTCATTTGCCTGAACAGGGTGTACCCCTTCAACAGCTTCTCCTTTCCACCCTCAATCAAATGGGGAAACAGAACTACCAGTACAAAATTTAAGAATCAGAAAAAAAGTATGTTTCGGATGAGTCACTGGAAGTGGCTCTTGATTGGATCTTCAGTTCTTATAGGTTTACCCCTGTTGGAGATGAGAGTCCGGCAGAGTTGTTGCACAACTGTGAGCCCTGGACACTTACATCTGCTTCAAATGACACAAAGACATCTAACAACGAAGGTGCCACAATGCTTCCAGCCTGGCACAGCTGTTTGGGCTTGCAGCTTTGCCAAGTTACCAATGCCACAACGATGTCAAGATTGCAAGAGAAACAAAGACCAGAAAACAAGATTCTGTTGTGTAACGTGCAAGAAACCTGTTTGTAATATACACAGAAAAAAAACTGTTACTGTGAAGTGCAAGCAGTGCAAAAATGTACTTGACTGAAAAGTTGAAAAAAGTATTGTGTTATTTTACTGCAGTGACTGTTGAGGTACATAGATTATTAATTTTCTGTTCATTGAGTACTGAATTTAGTGAAAGATAATTTTTTTTTTTTGTACTTTGTATCTGTGATCTGATTAAATACTTCTAATAACCTGAAAAGCTGTTTTTCAATACTAAATAAACCCACTCAATGGAAATAACTTAATCTGAGAACAAATGTTACAACAAAACACAAAACTCTTTTGGGGTAGTCCAAATACACTGCTTGGTAAAACAGAGGTGTGAAAAAGCTTGGAAACAGAAGGGTCAATATACAGTACTGACAGGGGCAGTGCAACATGAAGAATAACAATTACTGCAGCAGCGGTTCAGCAGCACTACTGCGTTGTGGTAGCTCTCAGCGCAGGCTAGGGTGGTACTGTTGCTGCTGGAACACTGTTGTTTTACTGTTTCTGTTAATACATATTGATAAAATGAATATCACACTACACTAATTCAGGTCCACTCTTATCACATGGGCATGTAAAAGCCTACTTCAAAAATTAATTTGATTGTATCTGGAAAAAAATTGACACTTCAGTAGACAGAGGGCACCAACATAAAAGACACAATGAGCAGTATTTGTTTGGGCTGACTCCAACTTCACACTGTGAAAAAGAAATAGCAAATATACTCCAACACCGGAGACAATGCTTCTGATGTCTCTTAAGCTGTCCTCACATGGGATGTGTCTCATTGCGAGTGTGGTTTCAATTGCTCGAGACTGCCGTCATGTGTGAGAGTTGCGTTTGTGTGTGTGTGTGTGTGTGTGTGTGTGTGTGTGTGTGTGTGTGTGCGCGCGTGCTCTGAAACAATCTACTACAGCTTACGGAACATGCTCCTCTTCAAGATTTGTGACCCCAGTGACATTCTGTGGCATCTGGCATGCAAATCACAGTTTCACTGTGAAAATATACATGCGTAAAATAGCTGTGTTAACACTGTTAGTGACTATTGAAGAAAAGTGGAAGAAATTGCAAAGACGATTCTGGGCTCGCCCATAGCTTGAACAGTGAATAATGCTATACAACGATCCCATACACATACTGGAAGAAGTTGTTGATTAACTCAACTGCATCTTCATCCCATTTTTGGTTTTAAATTGAATATAGTTATAGTGTCTAACGTCAGTCTACGTCCGCATAGTATCCATAGCGTTGATGTTGCATTGACTTCATCACAGATTTCAAGATTAAGATTTATATCGTAATTTAATTTGAATGGAAGAGGATATTTTGTCAGAGCTGCTCATCATTGCCCATTGACGAAGGTATTTACTGACAAGATAAAAATGTGAGCAGCCCATATAACCAGTAGCTATGTATACATATTTTCCCAATGTTTCATCACAGAAAAAACTGTGTGTAACCTGAGTTTGCTTACTGGTACAAACTGGGAATTACATTAAAATTCCTGACCATTGCAGAAGCATTCCGTTTGTCGATCTTTGCACCAAGAAGTGCAATAAATTTATTATTTATAATAAAAAAATACCGACTACTGCAGGTAATGCTTCTATTAAATTAATGATAAAGACCCAGAATCTTTTAGAAAACAAAACGTGAAAAATATTTTTTTGAAAGGAGGTTGACATAAACCTGCTATCTTTCACTTTACAGCTCACAGCAGTTCAGCTTACCTATGACTTCATCATAGCATCTAGGTCTCCGTATATGGTACACACTGTCTAAAAATTGATATTTCACTATGATAAATTGTTTCAAAATGAGCATTTTTAATAGATCATCATCATGCTGTAGCACTGAAATGGTATACTTTCATAGCACACACGTTATAATAATGAAAACACCAAGCGCAGAAAGTCTGTCTACCAATAGTAGTTTCTTGTCATTTTACTACAGCAAATTGTGGCTAAAATGATGTATTTTCGAGAGATCCTGAATTTTCTGATGGTTTGAAACAGCTTATATTAATATCAAGTACTCTATTACAAAGAAAGCCCACCAAATATGTAGTGTGACTCAATATAATAGGTAGCTCATAAGTTCTGCTTGTGGCATAAAACTATGTCGCATCTCATCGGCCGCATTCCTCTCCAAGTCAGAAGTCCAACATATCATATTTTTCATTTTGCACCCCACAGTGTAGTGGAACATGGAATTCAATGCTGCAACATCACCGGCTCCTAGTCCACATGCATTTTCATGTCTTGGGAGAAGATGGCTTTTGGAGACACACAGTATATGACCTTTCACTTATTCATCAGAAGAAATTGTTAATAATGTTTTTCAAAGAATTTTTGAGTAGTTCTCTGAAAATGGACTACTACTTAATTCTGAGAAAATACATTCACTTCTGTACAACAAATAGTCATACGAAGAAATGTAGCAAATGAACAGGTATCAATAAACATGGTAGCAAGTTCCAAATTGACGGAAACTTGAAATGGGAGAACCATATTAGTGAGCTGCTTAGACAAATAATTTTAGCAACTTACGCTCCTTGTACAGTTGCTAGTCTTGGTAACAAATGAACCAACATCCAAACACATTTTGCATCTTGTCACTCAATAATTTTCTGGATAACTCATAACTTAGAGAAAGTACTGATTGCACAGAAGTGAGCAGTAAGAATCAACTTTGATTCCCTATTACTTTTGCATATCTAAATTTTGGTTATAAATAGCCATCTTGAATGCTAAAATACCAGGAAATTACAGAATCAGAATTAATTTATTTTAAACAGAACAATAAGAAAAACACCACATTATCCACTGGCAGCTGCACATTCTGGTCAACATATAATTTACGTTGCACTCCAACAAACTCGTGGCAGTACCACAACGTGATCTTACTGAGGTATAGGGAGAAACAAACTGATGTTGATCAGAGACAACACTTTTTTTAATATCTTTTATTCCTAAAGTGACACAACAATTTTGTATAACACAGTTACCTAAACCTATTGATGATTCTTTCCATATATTTTGGTGGATCGTTTCACCACTAAAATACAACCAAGAATGTTATAAGCTGGCATTTCTTGAATATTTTGAAACAATATGCAAATATAGTTGTTGATTTTGGATATTAAAAAAAGGGTTTAAAGCTACTTTATTGAAATGAAACTCTGTTAGTTAATTTGGAACATAGAGGGTGTTGCTTGCACTACATGACTTAAACTAAGGCTGCTACAACTGCTGTAAACAATTACCTCACTTTCGTTCTCCCTACACATCAATAAGATTGTATGGTGACATGTACAGCCGTGAGTTTGATGGATTGTAACTCAAATGGTATGTTGATCAGAATGTACAGCTGCTATTGGACAACATGGTATTTTTCTTATCATTATGTAAATTACATTAGTTCTGATTCTGTATTTTCTTTGTATTATAACACTCAAGATGCTCATTTACAGCCAAAATTGAGACACACAAGAATAATAAAAATTGAAGGGATTGCAACTGACTGCTAAGTGCCTCTCCTTCCTAGCAGTACGAATTTTATGTGGTACTTACCCGCAGTCATCTTTTAGTTCTCTCTACAAGGGGTTGGGCGTTTTAACAGCACCTTTACAGTACTGTATACAAACTCACTAACAAATAATCCTTTACAATTTAGAAGCATACTGATGTCAACATTGATTCAGAAGATGTAGGTTGCAGTAGGTACTGGGAGATGATGAAGCTTGCACAGGATAGAGTAGCATGGAGAGCTGCATCAAACCAGTCTCTGGACTGAAGATCACAACAACACAACAGTTATTCCATGCAGACTTAATTTTATTATCCAAACTATTAACCTCAAACAGTATACAAGATTTTTTTCTTTTTTTACTTTTTGATCACCTTCCTTTCTTGTATGGGCGCTCTGAATTTTGACATGTAAATTGGCCATGTGTATTGTAACTACACGAGGCACGAGAAACAGCGTTCTGTGATTGAGTTCCGAATTTGAAGAGTTTGTCCACCCATAAAGCACACTCTTTCAGTAAGAGAATGCCCACCACAGATAATCGCTGCAACATCTGCAACGATCTGACCATTGAGGACGTCACTTTGATTGCGATGATGTGGTGCAAATAGAGGTGAGGTTGTGGCTCCATCAACAAAGTCAAACATTCTACAGAGACGGTATCAACAAATCGATCTCTTGTTAAGAGAAGTGTGCTCATTGTTAGGTGACTATGTCAAGAAATAAATATGTAGATATTAATAAGAAAGCTGTAGAATGTTAGTAGCATTTGTTTTATTTAAAAAGCTTTAAGAGTTTTCACATAAAAAATTCAAAGTCATTACTTTTCAGCATGCTGTCGTAATATGTAATGGCCCTACATCTCTGTTTATCCAACCAATTCAAACAATTTCCTTTTCATTTTACATATTTTGATTGTTTTGTTATCCACGGCTTTTCTGTTGTCACATTAGCACCATACTTTTTTCCCTTGGGAAAACATTTGTCAACAATTAAAAGAAGACCATCTATAAATACATTAAATCTGGAACTGACATCAGCCACATTATACACATTATTCCCATCAGCTTCCTGTCTTGCAGTCTGATAACCTTCTGTTTTTTGTTTTTTAATTATTCTGTTTACAATGATACCATTTCACTGTAATCATGTAAATTACTTAGTCTTGTTAGCTGTGCAACATGTTCAGAGATTAGTCATCACTGGATACACATTTACGTCGGTATGTGTTCATTTAAAAAAAAATTGGCAATTGGTGTCCTGCTCATGTAATTCTGATGGAAAATTGAACAACAGTACTAACTTTATAAGTTTTGAGTAACACTTGCAAATTTTCTCTGTCATCCAAATCCTACAGAAAATTAAAATTAGAATTTCCACGGAGTAACATCTGCTCTTTGACATAATAATGACACAAAATTTTGTAAGAATATTTGAAAGCTTCCTGGTGGGGATCCATGTTTTGCAAGAAATATAAATTACTTTTACGATAGCAGCAATTCACAAGCACAGGGTCCCAATTGTTGATCTAAGCAGAAACTACTGGTTTCAACAGATTTGGAGGAGACGGAGATTAGTTTTTAACATCCCATTGGGAATGTTGTCATTAGAGATGGAGTACATGCTTGGATTAGAGAAAGATGGGGAAGGAAATAGGCCATGCCCTTTCATCACAGCATTTACCTGAAGCAGCTGAGGGAAATCATGGAAAACTTTAATCAGGATGGCTAGACGCAGGTTTGAACTGTCGACCTCCCACCAAATGTGAAGCCAGTGTGCTAACCACTGCACCACCTAACTTGGCTAACAGATTCGGTCCTGACATCGTTAAGTTATATGACAACTCTTATTTCCATATTTTCTTTACACAAATTGACTGCTAATTTAATTTCCTACATGTTTAACATACAGATTCCTATATTTACACAATGTTCAGTTAGGCATAATACATCAATTTTCTTTGACATTCTAGATCATATAAAAAAAATACAATGTTCATTAACTTTGTTTTCTAGTCATCTAACATTCTGATGCATAATGGTAAGCTTATCCATACAAGTTCTTTCCATGTGTCACTCAACTTATCTGGACCCCTTTTAAAGCTGTCTGTCTGAATGGGGCATTTAACTTAAAAAAAAAAAAGGCCTATTTCTCACACCTATACTCACAGGATTTCCAGCACTGGTGACTGTACCACCATCCCCCCTACATATATTTTCAGCTGTTGGTTCTGTTTATCCACCTTCCTCCTCTTGTTAAGATGTAGGCTGTGTCATGTGCATCTCTTCTCCCAGTGGCAAAAACTGGTGTGGCACCAGTGTGAGCCCCACCTGAACTCAGTAGCAAACCAGTCAATTCACGATTAACTCATCCGATGGCTTTGTTAATCCAGAATTGTGACACTGCAGAACCTCAGCGAAGTCCATATTTATGTGTGAGGTTGCTACCTCTAGCTTCCCCAGATCACTGCTGATATTGTATTATTATGGGCCAGGCTGTTGCCTGCTCCCCAACTATCAATATCTTGTCTTATTCACTCAAATCTATAGTCAGTACCTTAATATCCTCTATTACCTGGCCAAGCTTCCACAAGGTTTTGCAATAATTGTGACCTGGTACCCTGATACTAGTTTGCTTTTTTTCTATAGCTGAATGAAGCTCTTCTCCTTTGACAAGTAACACGCTATATCTGTTCCTTAGTTCAGTTTAAACTAAACCATCCAAATCATACCCTTTCGCTTCTTTCGATTGTCTTTTCCTCACATCCATTTTCTGCACCCTCTGGTGTAGATCTGTGTTTAAATACATGCATGCAGTCCCGTAGAACAACTTTCCTGTTATATCTCGAAACTTTTAGACTGTGCATTTGACACTGTGAGTGACTAGTGCTTTTTGTATCTTATCTCTCTCTTGGTATTCACTTGTGAATGATCTCGAATGCTTACGATAACCTTGATGTGTTTTGGACTCTTGTTTCTAGCCAGATGTTTCCTACGTGAACTTAGTCATTAGTGACCACTTAAAACTGTCATTTGTTCCACTGGTCACAATGTCCCTCTACACTGACTGATACTGAACTTTTGCTACCTATTCTGTGTAGGACAGTAAAGCGGACAAGACTATTACTTATACTAACACTGTTAAATTAGGTATACAATTAATTTAGTTTTCGGTCTCTCTATAATGTTAATGATTTCTCCCAGTATTTGTTTGTTGAATATTCTTTCAGTTCAGGATCTTTTTGTAGCTGTTCTTCACACCCACATCTCTGCTGGTACTAATTTCATTCTTTTCCTCTTTCCCCAGTGGTCACTCTGCACATCAGTGACTTAAAATGCTCCAAATAAATGTCTTGATAATTTTTTTCTTGTTTCTGTATTGAGATAAGTTGTTTGTCAATAAATTACTCTTATTTCTGAAGGCTTATTTGGTTACTGCAACTCTTCTTTTAATATTTATTATTCTTCTGTTGTCATCGGTTACTGTGCTTCCAAAATAGCACAATTCATTTACTTGCTTTTGTATTTTTAATTGTCTTTCACTATTATTTCAGTATTGTTTGTTTGTGTTTATTTTCCATTTATGCTTGTCCACAGCATCAGACAATAGTTTTAATATATAGTTTGTGCCCCCTTCAGAATCTGCTATGACTGTTACGTCATCACCCATACTAGTAATAATAATGAACTTGCAGATTTAGGGAAATCTGAAAGGGTTGTAAAAGAACAGAAATAATTCACTGAGGGAAAGGGAATAAAGGTAAGCTAAGGTAAGACTGTGAAAAAAAAGTGGAGAGCTTATTAGAATTTCTTTCATCAGCAGTCATTAGAGGTAGAGCACTAGCTCAGCTCAAGGAAGGATATGGTAAGGAATAGCCAATGATCATAGTAAACGAATTGTCCTGGTGTTCCTACAGACTGATTTGATCAATCTTGCTTAGTATAAATGAATGGTGCCTGTATGCATGCTTCCAAAATGTGGTTCCAGAGTCAAATACTATTCCATCACACTTTGTCAACAGAAATTCTGCAATAAAATTGAACTGCATATAATTTATGGAGTAAAGTTTCCCACAGGTAGATATGAAAAATAAGATATTAAAGGCTTTTCTTTTATATGTATAATAAAAAAAAAGGTAACTTCTGGGTCATGTGTACTGCAAAATGAAACTTACTGGTTGACTGATGAAACAAGAGCTCATTGTAAAAATACACTACATTAAGAGGCATTAACAAAAGGAAGACTAGAAGATGGCACAGACACTCAGGTTGGGGAAGGAAATCAGACCTTTCCAAAGACAGTATACCAACATTTGCCTTAAGCAGTTTATGGAAACCAAAGAAAACTCAAATCTCGATCGTCAAACAGGAATCTGAACAACTGTCTACAACATGATATGCACATTCACATAATCAACATGCCCAATGTCATGTTTAGTGCCACAATTACAATGAGGTGGCATGAAGTGCTGAAATTTTCAAGCAATACATTATTAAGAGAGTACCCAGCAGTTTACAATTTTGTCAATATTTCCAGGAAACTTTTTCTGGATCTCCTTCTTGGAGGGTACCATAGCTGAATATTTATTTAATGAAGGCAGAATTTTTCTTCACTTATACTGTTATTTATCTGTCACTATTAGTGCAACTTATGAAGCCGTCTTTAAATCTGCCGAATATCTAAATTGGCAGCATTTTCACAATCTATGTCTCAATTCATATTAGTTTACAATCTGTTCTAGGTGTTTTGATTTTTAATTTGTGCATATTTCCCATCTTATATGCACAAAATAAATATCAAAACACCTCAAACAGTGTGTAAACCAATATGAATTGAGGCACAGATTGCAAAGGCACTGCCAATTTAGACTTTTGGCAAATTTATTCAGAAGACAATGGCTTAATAGGCCACAAACCAATCACAAAAATAAATAAGTGACAGCCTAAGAGAAGAAAAAAAAAAATACCACATACACTATTCTGAGAGCCAATAAATCTGTGACTGGTGACACTGCCATTTTTTTTTAATACTCTTTATGTGTACAGTTATTCCCAATAACATGGATCCAACACATTTAGCAGTATTCCAGTACAGGTTTTTATATTCAATTTCTTTTGTACAGGAGCCAAAATTTTTCAGTGTCTTAGCAAAAAATCAAGCCTGTCACTTGTTCTACTTGTAACGGATTCTTGGCTCAGCATGTAGTGAGAAGATACCAAACTATTACACTTAATGAAGTGCACAAAATTTGTATTAACAACATTATTACTAATTATGTAGTCCATACCTCCTAGAAGATCCAGACAATTTCATGCCTGTGAATCCTCAAGCAACATCCATTCATATTCAACCAGAAGGATATGCCTATGCAATTCTCATGATGAATTACAAGTAAAATGGGATGCATTACTGCTTTATTTTGATTGCAGTCCCTCAACACCAAGATTCATGCTTTCTTTAGCTTTTGTGTAGTTTGTCCCAATGCTGTGAAGAAATGCTTGGACTTTAATTTTTGTGTGACTAACAGTCTTGGTATGTCCAAGAATTCTTGAGCTTATGAGAGGGATCCTATTACAAGGACCTGTTACAGCATTAATTCAAAGCATCGTGCATTCGTTATCCGCTAACTGAACATTTTTCAGTTGAAAATTGCATATGCTCATTTAGTACACTCTGCTTTATGTCTCCTGTGGTACAGTTTCTTTTAAAGAAGCTCTCCAGTTCACTTTGTTTACAATGGAGGGTCTCCGCCACATCTGTCAACTTATATGTTGATTCCTTACATGAAAATTACATTATATCTGCAATTCTGGCACAGTTCCTTCATTAAGTTCTTTGATATAACAGGTGGATTCCTGAACTATTTGCTCCATTTGGTTTAAAGAGAAGACTTTCAAAATGGCTTTACAGAAAATTCAATACTATATAGCACTATTGACAAAGGAGAATCACATATATAGCTGAATGGGTAACATTTCCTACTTTGAAAGGTTATTATAAGTGCTACTATGTGACTCTCAGGTTTTCAGTTACTTTGGTGGACAAGTCTAGTATTCAGCCAAACAAGCATCTCACAACTTCTAACTACTATTCAGACCATTTATATATAAATATATCTAGGACTATTATGTGGTTCAACAGGTATATCATGTCCTAATTTAACTAACCTATCGTTTCAATACATATCACCGTTTTAATAAAAGACAAGGAAATGAAATTTAAGAACCTCTACATGTTACATGCACTTTAATTTAGGACATACTTCTTGTAACTCTTGTGTAGCAGAGAGTGCAATTCCAGAAGCTCATGGAGAATCTGACTAACTTAAGAGTTTCAACATACTTTACTGAAATAAACAGTTACTCACAAATTCTTTTGACTTTTCGTTTTCCAAAAATCACAACTTAAAATGATATTAACTAATACAGTTTTCTTCTGACCAAGTAATTTGCACTCACCTTACCTTCTTGTAACAACCATATGTTTAAGAATTTGGATTGGAGCAATTGGATCTCTTACTGGAAGAAAAAAAAATGTGGTACATTATACACCTAACACTACCTTTACAAAGAAGTCATGGAATTCTTTAGCTCTTTCAGACTTGTGTCCCTTTCCTTGAACAGCCATGTCATCCAGCGTTTTCTGAAGAAATTTTGCCATTTCAAGCTTCACTTTCAATGCTTGTTTCATTTTATCCTCCTGAAAGGTAAACAAAATGAAACATTACATTGAAAGGTCCATGCTATGACAACCAAATGAAAATTTAAAATTATGATTAACTTCACAAGAAATTTTTAGAGACACTAACACTTACACTTCATAGAGAAATCACTGTAAAAGAGGGTAGATTGTCATTAGATTTCACACACGTCACATTAAATAGCACCGAAATAAACTCCCAGAACTGTCTATAAGAGAGTCAAATAAGTGCAAACAATTTTTTTTGCTGTTCTACATCACTGTAATTCTTATTCTTACATTTGTGGTTGGAAGCATGCTCTTTCTTATTTCCTTTCAGTTACAGAGGATGACATGAGAATTACCTGAAGTATCACTAACTTTCTATCTTTACTGCACTATTGTCATATTCACTTCATTAATCAATACTATTTTAATATGCATTTACGAAGTATGGGATTTTGTTTCTAGCTATCCATTATTGAAAATTGTTTTATGATTTATTATGTACATTTCAAGGATATTTCTGGGGAAATACTAAATATATATGTAGCCTAATCTTTTAAAGTGAACTTCAGTTTTGAAGGCAAACGTACTCAACTGCAAACATACTTAACTTACCTTCTCTCTTGCAGTTTGAAATGTTGATGGTAGCATTCCAGGAAATAATTTTATTGCCACTGGTAATAACAGCTCCATAAAGGGTACAATGATGAATACTGAAAATGGGACCAGTCGAAATAAATCTGACACGGTTCTCACCAACTGTAATGAGAAATTTTTTAAAACTGAATTATCTCTCACTGAAGCAAAATTTAACATCATAATTATTTTACACATATAGAAAAATCTGAGACACACATTTCATCAACAGTTTAAAAATGGCGATACCCAATTACACGTGACTACAAAGTGTGGTAATTTGAGACAGGTTAGGGATAATGACTGAAGTCGAGGACAATGTTCAATCCAGACATTCATATCTCACAGGTGTTAGTACCTCTAGCCAGAAGTAAAGCTGTGAGTACCGGGCACGAGTCGTGCTTCGGTAGCTCAGATGGTAGAGCACTTGCCCGCGAAAGGCAAAGGTCCCGAGTTAGAGTCTCGGTCGGGCACACAGTTTTAATCTGACAGGAAGTTTCATATCAGTGCACACTCTGCTGCAGAGTGAAAACCTCATTCTGGAAACCTCTAGGGCAATTTAACAGGATGGATTGCCATACAGAAGACAAATGAGATGGGCTGCTCACCAAACCGGTGATGTTGCTTTCAGGCCCTGAGATTTAGAAGTACTCAATTCTAGTTGAAAACTGATGTCAGTATAGATGTTCCTGCTCACATATCAGGAAATTCTTTGGATACGGACAAGATTATATACCATGAGTAGGGCTGTGCGATTTCCTGGGACATCAATATTCTGACCCAGGTGAAAGAAGAAGAAGAAGAAGAAGAAGAAGAACGTATTGTCATGTGACCAAACATTGCCAAAGCTGAAAAACGTAGTAAGTGACAGATAAAATTCCCAAGACAGACTCGGTATTGAACTTGATACATTTGGATCTATAAGTCTGGCACTGAGTCACACCAAGAAATAAAAAAATAAATAAATAAATAAAATGAAAATACAAGCAGATACATATGGAAAGCTGTCACTGGACTACAAAACAATGAGCAAATCTTTCAATGGCAATACGACATGCATTCTGTGAGCTTAGACTGAAGTCCAGACAATTCACAAAATCTTAAGAGCTTTGCTACACTTGCTCATAATTAACCAAAATAAAGGCAATATTACCACAAACACAACAGACTGGAAGGTCTTCCCATCAAAGTACGAAGCATTAATTGGCCATTTCCAATTCAGAGACAGAGTTACTTTCAATTACATCTCTGCAAGAAAACAGCACTGTTAAAGTTCAAGGATGTGTTGACATTCTCATAGGCACTAACCTAGTTGGCTTTTTGTTGAGAATTAGATGTTTCTACAAACAATGTCCCACTTCTCAAACACGTAACTGATATTAACAAGTAATAAGTGCTAGCTTGTCATGTGACTATGTAAATAGCACCCACATTCCTAAAGTTTTCATATGTAAATAATAACCTGTGAGACTGATAATCCCTATACGTTCCAACTCAATCTTGAACACCAAGTAATATAAGATAATATGAGTCAGGATCTTCAGTTCATGTTCATAAAATTCACAACTTTTCAATTCAGTTGTCACATAAATGGAAAGAGTTTTCTTGTATTGATTGATTTTATACCTTATTTACTCATTTGATCATTTCAAGTACTGCATAAATGTGAGCCTATTTTCTTAAGACAAGTCATAATGCAGGTCAGTTCAGAGTGAAGTGTAACCATAACTTGGAAACTTTTAGAAGGTTCTTGTGGAGGAATACTTTTCCTGTGGTGAAGATACTGCATAGAAAATGTGAGAGAACATCCCTTTTGCAATAATGGACTTGACCAAAAGAGGTAGTCATGGGGTAAAAAGGAAAATAGTAACGACCTATAAAATGTATTTTAAAGCATGTTTCCAAAGAAACATGGTTATATTTATCGTGTTGGTTTGGCTATTTGCAGATACTGTTAAACAACTGAGAGGCAGCCATTTAGCAATGTAGTAAATTAAAGTCATACCTGTGTAAGTTCCGTGTGGAAAGACCAATAGCACAAAATCAGGTAACTTAGTTTCATGGTGCCACTCACACACTAATGTGTTCTCTGGCTACAATTACATCATTTAGGAAATGGTGACAGGCATAGTGTACAAGAATACACTGTCAATATATTAATGTTTTTTCCCCTCTTTTTTTATCATCAGTCTTGATTGAAACACAAAAACTGGTAGCCAAGATCGCAGGAATTCTTTTCAATCCACGATTACCGGTTTCGACGAAACTAAAGCCACCATCATCGGGTCTTTGTCATAGCACAAAGGCTTCCAAGAGAGATAACGTTATAAATGTTAATTGTCTCCATCACATACAAGTGCATGCTTGTATGTGATGGAGACAATTAACATTTATAGTGTCATCTCTCTTTGACACCTATGTGCTACTCACGACAATTTTGTAAGGCCTGCATGTTGTAGGCCAACTATTAATATCATCATTGTTTGCTCTGATGTTGTAACCTGTATGTGTCCTAAGATCCAATGATGGTGGCGGCTTTAGTTTCACCGAAACCGGTAATCATGGAATAAAAAGAATTCCTGTGATCTTGGCTACCAGTTTATTGTGTTACAGCATCTAGATCGCTCCCACGTGAGCACAATGCACTCCCTACAAAAAAGTCTTGATTGACGTGATGCAGTCCAAGGTAAATTCCTCTCATATTAACATCTTCTCAGAGTAGCACTTGCATCCTTCACAATTATTTACTGAATGTATTCTAATCTCTGTCTTCCCCTACAGTTTTTACCTCTTACACAGCTGCTCTAGTACCATGGAAGTTCTCCCCTTATGTCCCAAATGTTTCATTATCCTGTCTCTTTTGCTTGTCAGTGTTTTCCATATGTTCCTTTCTTGATTGTTTATTCTCCAGGTCCACCTAATTTTCAACATCCTTATACAGCACCATAGCCCAAGCACTTCTGTTCTCTTCTTTTTCAGTTTTCTCACTGACCATGATTCATTACCATACAATACTAGGATCAAAATGTACATTCTCAGAAATTTCTTCCTCAAATTAAGGCTAATATTTGGTACTAGTAGACTTTGTTTGGCCAGAAACACTATCTGTGACTGTGCTAGTCTACTTTTTTTGTCCTCTTTGCTTTGTCTGTTGTGTGTCACTTTGCTTCCCAGGTAGCAGAATCCCTTAGCTTTGATTACTTCATGGTCACTAATTCTGAAGATAAGTTGATCAGTAATCTCATTCCTGCTACATCTCATTACTTTCATCTTTCTTCAGTTTACTTCCATATTCATTAGACTGTTCATTCCATTTAACAGTTCCTGTAATTGTTCCCCATTTTAACCGAGGATAGCAATGGCATCAGCAAATCTTCTCAGTGGCATCTTTTCACCATGAATTCCACTCTTGAATCTTCTTCTTCTTTTTTTTTTATAGCCAATGTCTAGACTAAACAGTAGGTACAAAAGACTTCATACCTGTCCTACACCCTTTTTAATCCAAGCACTTTGTTGTTGGTCTTCCATTCCCACTGTTCCATTTTGGTTCTTGCACACATTGTGCATTACTCATCTTTCTCTACAATAGTGGAGTCAACCTGGTCCCTAATGCCCGCCCGCTACTGGAAGTTCCAGCTTTCATGGTGAGTGGTAGAGATTTTAATAACATTTTCAATAGGTTTTCATAAAATTTTGAAAAAGTTTTTCTTAAGTAATTTTTATTATATGGTTTAACTTGCTGTAATGTAAATTATATGAAGCTACTTCCCCACATCACCATTACATTGGAACTAGTGGGTGGTTAGAACATTTTAATACTAACAGAAAAACAAAAATTGGTGGGGGGTAAAAAAGGTTGACTATCACTACCCTTTATCTTACTTCTATGTTTCTCAGAATTTTGAAAACTGTGCACCATTTTACATTATTGAATGCTTTTTATAGGTCCATGAATCCTATTTATGTGCCTTTACTTTTCCTAAGTCTTGTTTACATTATCAAGAGCAATGTCAAAACTAGCTTTGGTGCCTTTAATCTTACTGAAAGCCCAACTCACAGTCATCTAACTCATCTTTAATTTTGTTTCTCATTCTTCTGCTTATTACTCTAGTTACCATCTTTGGTGCACCTGCTCATAAGCTGATTGGATGACAGTTCTTGCATTTGTTTGTCATTGCTATCTTTATGATTGTGTGGATGGCAGTTTTCCTAAGGTCTGATTTTACATGTCTAGTCTCAGATTCTATACAGCAACTTCAATATTTGTTTGGCTGAACTTCCCCAATGCATTTAAGAATTCCCAAGATATGCTACCTATCCCTTCTGTCTTATTTGATTGGATTTCCCTAAAGCTCTGTTAAACTCCGACAAATACTGGATCCCTGTGTCTTCCATATCTATCCCCATTTCTTCTTTTATCATTTAATCAGACATTTCCTCCCCTTTGTACAGGACTTCAGTCTACTCTTTCCACCTATTTGCTCTCTCCTCTGCATTTAGTAGTGGGAGTCACACTGTACCCTTAATGTTGATGCTATTGCTTTTAATTTCAGTGAAGCTTGTTTGGACTTTTCTATAAGCTGAGCCAGTGCTTCCAATAATCATTTCTCTTTCTGTTGCTTCACATTTTTGCTGCAGCTAGTTCACTGTGTTCCCTGCACTTCCTATTTATTTCATTCCTGTTTTTAACTGAACACAATTGTACTTCCTGCTTTCATTGATCAACTGAAGTATGCCATCTATTACCGAATGTTTTTTTGCAGTTACCTTCCTTGTATCCAAGTTTTTCTGTCGAATTTCTGTATTTACTTTAGACTAAAGGAGACTACTCACCAAACAGCAGAAGCATGTTGTCATTGACAGGCACACACAAAAGAAAAAGAAAACTTGCTAGCTTTTGGAATAAATCATTTGTTATGCTTATGTACAAATACACATGCACATATACGCACCTATGGCCCTACACTGTGTCGGCTGGACACACAATGCTTGGAATTGCGTTTACACACAATGCTTGGAATTGCGTTTCAGCAGGTGGACTAGGGTGAGATCGGGGTTGTGTCGGATGGGGTGGGTAGGAGAGAGAGGGGCAGAAGGCAGGAAGCATGGTTGGGGTGGGCAGCTAGTGGCTTGGAGGGAGGTGGCGGGTTTGCTGGTTAAGAATATGAGAGGGAAGGGTGGCACAGTTACTGAGGCTAAGAGGGTTACAAGAGCAAAGGATTTGTTACCAAAATAACTGGTGATGGAGGCAAGTATCTAGAAGATCCAGATTCCACTGGGTGATCAACTTTGTTCTTGGCAACAGTTTGGCAGTGGCCATTCATTCTGGTGAACCGTTGGTAGACCGGTTGTTATTTTTGCAATTTTTTGTTGTGGAAGGGATGTATCTATAGCCTTTGAGAACTTCAAATGCATCTCGTCATTCCTCAGTACTTCAGTATCTCTTTCTTTGCACATAGATTCTTCTGAAAAATTCTCCTAATCTTTAGTCTACTCTTCATCATTACTTAATTGTGAGCTAATCTACATCTGCTCCTGGAAATGCATTACAATCCAGTGTCTGATATCAGAATCTTTGTTTGAGCATGATGTAACTACACCTCGTTCACATATGATTTTTGAACAGTGTCTTGATATGTACTGCAGAACTCAATTAGTCTTTGTCCTCTCTCATCCAACTACCAAGCTCATATCCTCCCATAATTGTATCTTCTAGTCCTTTCCCTATTACCAAAATCCAATCCACCATGATTATATCTCCCTTTAGACAACGAAAATTGTTGTGATGACCTCTGCCCTACCTTACTATTCGCAACTAATCCTCCCCCGTTACATAGTTTTCTGCTGCCACCGATGTTACCCTATTTTTGTCTCACCAGAAATTCTTGCCTTCTATCCATTTCACTGCACTGTTAACCACTACATCTAGACTGCCTTTGCAGTTTGCTTGTAAGGTTTTGTAACACCCCCACTGAGTTCAAGCTTCTAACAATCCATACCCTGATCCTTGGAACGTTACTCTTTTTTCTCATGATTACCTCCCACTAGGCAGCCCCCTCCCAGATATCCAAAAGGGGGGCTAAATCTGAATCTTTTGACAGCAGAAATATCATCATTGCACTTTTTCAATTAGAGACCACGTGTCTTGTGGATACACATTATGTGTCTTTAGTACAATGGTTTCAATTGCATTCTCATGCAAGTTTCTTACTTGCCACCTTCATGAAAAGTGTTGGGTTCATGTCTCGTATGGATCTTTATAGCCACTGGACCACAGGCTTCTCTCCGCTCTTGGTGCTGCTCGGGCTAATCAGGTGTGAGCAGAATCGGCGCGGTGGTGGTGGGGAAGCAGTGGAGGTACGAGACATATGATGATAACCTGGTCAACTGAGATAGTGACTTCCAACTCAGCACCACATTGGGGGAAAACATTAGCAAGAATATAAAGTAAGTGCACTGATGGAGGCAGGACGGTGGCAGCAAATGGAATAAACAGGCCGCACTGAAAAAAGACGCTGGGACATGGTACCCGTGGCTGCCCCCCCACCCCACCCCACCATGCACCACCACGCCAATTCCGCTCGCGCCTGATTGGCCTGACTGGCACCGAGGATGCAGAGAAGCCTGTGATTCAGTGGCTATAAAGATCCAAACGAGATGTGAACCTGACACTTTGCCTGAAGATGGCACGTAAAAAACTTGCTGAAACGTTGTCAGAATGACACATTGACTCGGCTGTCAACCCAAGAAGATTATATCAGCTCGTATGCTCATTACTGAAAACTGTAACACACTGATAAATCTAAAGGAGACTTCTATCTAGTAGTGTATATCAAAAGGACAACAATGACTATTATTATATGAGGATAAGTCAAACATTATCTGCAATGTTGACATAACTCTTCTCATGTTGTTCACATTGATTTCTCTGCTCACATATTTTAGAGATATGCCATTATGCTCCTGCTATGAAAATTTGATCCTAATTCCTCCATTTGTCTTCCTCCTGTTGCAGATAGACTGTGGCTGCTCCATAAGAAATTAGCAATAAAGAGGAATAACAAGTAGTAATGCAATTTTTATGATCAGAAGGTGTATTGGGAGTCACAATCCATCTGCAACAGTGTCTTGCCACAACGGAGTGTCTAGGAAATGACTGCAAAATTCAAAAATGATCACACTGGTGATACATATGAGGAAGAAGCCATATGACCATCCACAGCCACGAATGAAGACAACATCGTCCTTAAATGATATTGTTCTCGTAGACAGATGACTATTGATGAAGTGGCACATTGTCTGCAAATTAGTCATGTGTCTGCCTATGAAATCATTTACAACATACCTGGGTTTCATAAAGTCTGTGGAACGTGAATCCCGAAACAACTCAATGTTGCGTACACGAATGTGCTTCGACATCTGCCAAAAATATTTACAGTTAGACTGCCATGCTAACGAATGTGATGGGTCCACAATCAGAATCATCACTGATGACGAAACATGGATCCACCACTATGAACTGGACAGTAAATGGAGTAGTATGGAATGGAAACATCCACAATCCCACAACAGGAAAAAGCTCAAAACCGAACCACCTGCAGGAAAACTGATGCTTACCATTTTTTGGGATACATAAGGCCCAGAACTGGAACATTACCAGGACAGTGGAACAACAGTAAAACTGTGTGTATTACGGCAAGACGGTTACTGACAAGCTAAAGTCCACAATTTGAAGCAAGTGCTGAGAACTACTGTTGAAAGGCGTTGCGTTGTTACACGACAATTTCTGTCCATATCCCACTGCCCACAATGCTGAAATGCTCTGGAAACTCAATTTTGTAGTAGTGGCTTCTCCTCTGTATAGTCCTGATCTTGCCCCTTCCAACTGTCACTTGTTGGGTCCATTGAAAGAGGCATTAAGGGTATACGGAATAAGTTTTTCGATGAAAAAAAATCGATTTTTGGGTAAATGCATTTTCGAAAAATTTAGACTCTCCCGTTTAATACCATGTATAAAATATTTGGATGACGTGAATAGAACTATTTTAAATAATTTTTTAAAATAATTTCAACACACGATGTTCCGCACCTTGTATATGAGATGCGAAATATACCTGATATAGACGGCCTTGCCAGAGATATAATTGAGCACAAGAGAGTTAGCTTTTCTGTTGGCTACGCTGCTAGACAGTTGACAATAGATTCTGCTCCATTTGTATTGTTTCCTTCGTGAGTTCATCCATGTCATTGTTGTGAAAGTCGTATGTGGAGAAGTCATTGAGTTTTCTTTCCTTCAACATGCCAAGACCTAGTCTGAAGGTATTTAGAAAGCATGTACATTGGCGCAAGAAAGTAAAGTGTACTAAAAATTTGTCTGATTCATCTTCATCAGTATCTGATGTTCCAGTAGCGACTAACCTCAACACTGGTAGTGATACATTGAGTGATGCTGCTGCCACTACACCAGAAAGTGCTTCAAGAAGAAAAGTAGCTGGAATTGAAGAAGAATAACAAGAAACTAAATGCTGGGACTACAAAATATGAGGTAATTAACGTCTCTCTATTATCAGACGTTTTGGAGAACAATGTGTGCTGCAAACAATGTGGAAAATGTGTTGTTTCACTGAAAACAAACTTACATGTAGGACTTGCTTGTGAATTAGAGTTGATGAGCAGTTATTGCAAACACAGTGTTACTTTCTTCAATTCCTCACATGTTACTGCAGATACAGGTAAACTATACGATATAAACAGTAGACTGGTTTATGGATTACGGTGCATAGGAAAGGGCAGGGCTGCAGGTGCCATGTTGTGTGGTGTGATGAACCTCCCTCCTCCACCTTCAAAATTTAACAAACACATAATTGCAATAGGCTCTGCTGTAGAAGATGTGGCACAGGAAAACATGAAAGATGCTGTTCAGGAAGCAATTGTTGAAAATAATAATAGCAGAGACTTGTACATAGCTTTTGATGGAAGCTGGCAGAAAAGAGGCCACACATCTCTGAATGATGTAGAAACAGCTACAAGTGTGGACACTGGTAAGGTAGTTGATGTGGCAATACGTTCCAAGCATTGTAGATGCAAGGAGAAAATGAAAAATAAACATGAAGAGGAGTGCATGGCAAATTACTATGGGTCAAGTGGTGGTATGGAAGTTGCTGGTGTAAGAAGTATTTATCAACGCTCAGTAAAATGGTACAACGTTAGATACATAAATTATCTTGGAGATGGTGACTCAAAGGCTTTCAAAGACCTTGAGGAACTGAGACTCTATGGTAACGATGTGAAAATTTCCAAACTGGAGTGTGTTGGCCATGTTCAGAAAAGGATGGGATCAAGACTTCGACGGCTCAAGGCTAGCATGAAAGGCAAGAAATTGAGTGATGGAAAAACTTTAGATGGGAAAAATAGACTGACAGATGCTACAATAGATCATATTCAGAAGTGCTATGGTCTAGCAATAAGACAGAATACAGCAGATGCAGAATTAATGAGAAGAGCAGTCTGGGCTCTGTTTTTTCATACAGCTTCAAACAATGAGAATCCCCAAAATGGGCTATGTCCAAAAGGAGACGATAGTTGGTGCAAGTACAAGAGAGACAAGGTAACTAAGAAACAATACAGTCACCCTCATCACCTGCCACCTGCCATAATGGATGAAATAAAACCAATATTCTGAGACCTCGCAGATATTAGTCTACTAAAGAAATGTCTTCATGACCGGACTCAAAATCCAAATGAGTGTGTGAACCATGTGATATGGAATAGACTACCTAAAACTGTGTTTGTGGGTATAAACACACTTCACTTTGGCGTTTATGATGCTGTTTCATCATTCAATCAGGGCAATATAACAAAGTGCAAAGTTCTGCAGAAATTGGGGCTCTGTGTAGGACTACGAACTGCTGCAGCTATGCTTTGCTTGGACAAGGAACGGCTCAGGTCTTCAGATAATGCCATATTCAAAGATAGCTAGACAGCATAGCAGAGCCATCAAGAGGAAGCTGTTGGACGATTCTGATGATACAAGCTATGGAGCAGGCTTCTACTGAAGTAAAAACTTTGAAGCTAATTTCCCCTAACTTTAGTTTTTTTTGTGTATAAGGTAAGGGCCTATTTATAGTAGAAAGATGAAATTTTCTGTAGTTGTTCCTTAAGACCTTCTAATATATCTGAATTAAAAGATATGTGGAATTATTTTGTATTAATGGATGTACATTTTAAAATACTTGTTAAAATGTATAACTTTTTTTAATTCTTGAGTTTCTCCTGGCGTATTTGATAATCAAAATATCCACGGGTGTGCTGCCGGTCTATAGTGTCCAATGGGCACAATATTTCGGCGATCATACATGTCGCCATCATCAGGTGAACTGACGGACTGAGCTCCTGTGAACGTGCCGCCATGGAGATCCGTGCCGCCACGTTCACAGGAGCTCAGTCCGTCCGTTCACCTGATGATGGCGACATGTATGATCGCCGAAATATTGTGCCCGTTGGACACTATAGACCGGCAGCACACCCGTGGATATTTTGATTAACTTTTTTTAACATTTACAAAAAATAAAATATCTGAAAAACTATACATTTTTTTTTTCAAAATTAATAATTCAGCATAAAAGCAGAACATATCTCTGCGTTCTGTGAAAAAATCAAGAGTATCGTCCAAATAACAAATGAGAAAATGTTCCTAACTTTTAGCTCAATTTAACATTGTACGCATAGGGCGTTCCGTATACCCTTAAGGGACCATCAGTTTGCCTTTGATTAAGTTGTAAAGGATGGGCTTTGTTTTGATTTATTTTGGCGAACAAAAACAACTAGGGTGACACGCACCCACGTCAGAACCACAGAACACAGGGGAAAAAAGAAAGGGAATTAAAAATGACTACACATTAAGCCCAGTCAACGGAAGAAAAGGTCCATAAAATAAACCATAGAGAAACGGACCTTCAATTAAGTTGTAAAGGATGTGGTTTGTTTTGGGGCACAAAAGCAACTAGGGTCATGTGCACACATGTCAGAACCATGGACACGAGGGGGAAGAAAGATAGTTACAAAAGGACTGCACGTTAAGTCCAGTCAATGGAAGGAAAGGTCCATAAAATACACCATAGAGAAACGGAGATCCTGGTCTAAAGATTAAATGTCCTTTATCATCTTGCTACAATGGATAAAAAGTAAAACTCGATTGACAGCTTGCAAATCGTTCTCTAAAATGGCCAATAACTCGGACAGCAAACACAAATGAGAACATAAGTGGTTAACAAAAGGGATTCTGTCAGGAAATTGTGAATCATCAGAGGTTGAGGGCAATGAGCATAAGGCAGTGGGGCAGCACCACTAGCAAATGGCAATGGCTAAAAAGACAGTGCCCAGTATGCAACCTAGCTAAAATGACCTCCTTGTGACAAGAGGGCCGAGTGGAGGTCATCTGAGCTGCTGAGAGAGGCTTAATTCCTCAGAGCTTGTTCCCATGAAGGGTCGACCAGTGGTGATGCCAAAGTGAGATCACCTGCTGACAGACGGCAACACAGAGATCATAGGAGGTAGTGGAAGGTCTAGCAAGCTGAGGTATGAGAACTGGAGCCATGGCAGCAGTGTCAGTGGCCTTGTTTCTCATCAGACGGAGGTGACCAAGAACCCACTTTAACATCACTATGGTTCCATGAAGAATGAGCAAATGACAGCTTTCCTGGACCGGCTGCACAAAGAGATGGACAATGTACAGCACACAGAGACTCTGAAGGGCACTGAGAGGTACTGATGGCCTGATACAGGGTGAAGAGCTCTGCTGTTAATACTAAGAGTATTCCGGAAGCCGACACAAAAATTAATTGCGCCAATGGTGAAGGCACACCTGACACCACAGTCAGCTCAAGAGCTATCAGTATACGCAAGGGTACTATCGCAAAGTTCCGTGCAAAGGTCAAGAAACTTATGGCGACAGAGTGAGTCTCGAGTAGTTAGTTGGTTTGCGGTATAAAGGGACCAAACTACAGGGTCATAAGTCACTTTTTCCTGATGCAAACAAGGCTCAAGGTAAAACAAGTATGTTTGGGACAGTAAAAGGGGAAAAAGGAATGGGGAACCACACCTAAAAAGGAAATGAATGGAACGAACAAAAAATGAGGATAACGTATACCACAAAGAAAAGTAGAAGAAGGTATTAAAACTATAGAGCAGATGGTCTGGCCTGGCTGATCACAAGAATAAAAGAGGCCACTCTGCAAGACGCTAAAATGTCCGCTCCAAAAAGACAAGGCGAGATGAACACATGTAGGAAGAAGACGAACAACAAGACAAATAAATGCAAAGAAAGGGCGACAGAGAGTTGAAATGGAAGGAGTGTGGAGGCCTTGGAGAGATGGCCAAATGCCCACCCTTAAATGGTATGATAAACACCCCCCCTCCCCCCCCCCCCCCCATGAACACAACATAAAACTAAATCCGGTGTTGAGTCATTGTCGCCCAACACTGAAGGTAGGGTGCTGGTAAGGTTAAAAGTCCGTTGCGGAGTGGTTAAAATTGGGCAGTCCAGCATGATGTGAATGACAGTCATATGAGAGTCACAGCAACACCAAGGTGGTTCCTCGTGATGGAGGAGTTAACCGTATGTTAGTCATGTGTGGCCGATATGGAGCCAGCTAATGTGAGACCATTGATGGCAATTAAAAAGAGTGGGACACTCAGGACAGAGCTCTGTGGGACCCCTATTTATTGTGTGTGGGGTGCACTGTGGGAAGCACCAACTTGAACTCTAAAAGAGCAGTGCGACAAAAATTTCTGTATAAAAATCGAGAGCGGGCCCCAGAGACACCATTCATGCAGAGTAGCGAGGATGTGGTGTTGCCAAGTGGTATCATAGGCCTTCTTGAGGTTGAAAAAGACAGCAATAAGGTGTTGTAGCCGGGAAAATGTTGATTGAACGGCAGACTCCAGGTACACCAAGTTGTCGACGGTGGAGCGTCCTTGGTGAAAACTGCCCTGGGACGAAGCCAGAAGGTCCTGAGACTCAAGGAGCCAACACAACTGCCAGCTCACCATACGTTCCAGCATCTTGCACAGAACGTTGATGAGGCTGATGGGAGGATAACTGTCAACTTCTAGTGGGTTCTTCCCGGACTTTAGCACTGGAATGATGATACCGTCCTGCCATTGTGATGGGAATTAGCCATCGCTCCAAATGCAGTTGAAGACAGCAAGGAGGTGGCACTGGGAATCCACTGACAAATGTTTCATCTTTTGCGAATGGATACGGTCTGGGCCAGTGGATGTGTCAGGACGGTCAGAGCAAGGGCACTAAGAAATTCCCACTCACTGAAGGGAGCATTATATACGGCTCAGAGTGGCGTGGAGTGAAAGAGAGCTGCTGTTGTTCCACTCTCTGATTGAGGAGACAAAAGGTGGGGTGGTAGTTCTCAGATGCAGAGATGCGAGCATAATGCTCAGCAAGACGTTTTGCAATTACTTCTGGATAAGCAGATACAGCTCCATTTGTGGAAATTCCTGTTACACCTGTTAGGTTCTGATAGTCGTAAAGTCGGTGGAGCTTGGTCCAAACCTGGGAGGGGGAGGTTCGTGTCCCAATAGTGGAGACACAGCTTTCCCAACACTCCTGTTTCCTTCGTATGATGAGAAGGCAAACCTGGGTATGGAGCTGTTTGAAGACAATAAGGTTTTCCAGGGAGGAGTGGCGCTTATGACGTTAGAGGGCCCGCCGTTGTCTCTAATGGCCACAGTGATTTCTGGTGACCACCAAGACACTGACTTCCGCTGGGGACAACTGGAGGAACATGGGATTGCCGATTCAGTTGCAGCAATGACGACATTAGTGACGAAATGGATTACTTCATCGATGATGGCATACAATGGATACTCAATGTAAGTGCCCCAGTCAGCTTTGGGAAGAACACACCTGAGTACGTGTCGAGATGAGGGACATTGGGGCAGGAGCAGGAAGAGTGGAAAGTGGTCACTACCACCCAAGTCGTTATGTGCTCTCCAGTGGAAAGATAGGAAAGGCCAGAACTGCAGATCAAGAGATCAATGGCTGAATACGTGCTATGTGCCACACTGAAATGTGTGGAGGCACCTGTATTTAGGAGGCAAAGGTCGAGGTGAGTTAGTAGATCCTCAAACATCTTTGCCACAGCCATTAACCTTGGCTCCACCCCACAACGGGTTATGGTGTTAAAATCACCCAGAAGGAGAAAAGGTGGGGGTGGGGGATGCGAAATGAGTGCAGCCAAAACATGGGGTGGTGCTTCACAATCTGGAGGGAGGTAGATGTTACAGATGGTAATTTCCTGCATTGTCCTCACCCTGACAGCCACAGCTTCTAAAGGTGTTCGAAGGAGTACAGGTTTGCTACAGACAGAGGTAGGGACGAAAATACATACTCCACCTGACAGTCTGTCACAGGCAGGATGGTATTTTAGCAGTTCCAATAGCCACAAAGGGCAGGGGGCAGCGAGGGGGGGGGGGGGGGGAGCGGGGGTGGTCCGCTTTGCAGGAAACGAGATCTCTTGAAGGACAATGCAAAAAGCAGAGGTGCTGCTTAAAACTTGACATTAACTCAGCCAGGTGGGAAAAAAAACACCTCAGTTCCACTGGAGATGACGCTTTCTGTTGTCTGGGGTGGCATGGAGTGACCAAGGAGGCAAATTAGGTCTCAGCATCACCTGTCGCCACAGGTTGAGTGTTGGCCTCCGGTACCATTGCACTCTGAGGCATTGGCAAGATCAAGGCCCTCAGGGGACACCAGAATCTCCACCTCGTCCTTGGACTTAGAGCCATGGGGGAGTGCTGGTTTAGAGGGCACTGGAGGCTCCCGTTTCTCAGAGGACTACTTCTTTGAAGTTTTGCCCTCCCGCCACTCCTTAGAGGCTTGCTGGGAGTGCTTCACGGAAGTAGCTTCAGGGACAAAGGAAGACCTTGAAGCCCTTCAACCAGCAGCCAGTGGCTCTTTCAACCACTGGCTGGTGTCTACTGGACTACTGAGAGGGGAGCATGGAAAGTAGAGTCCCAAAGTAGAAGCTTTGAGAGCAACAGAAGATGTGCCCCCAGCCAACTGGAGGGGGAGAAAGATGGGCAGCCCTGAGGGCCAACTGGGGTAACCTTAGATGTGGGTGTAATGGCATCATCTATGGTGATGCCATCATGTGGCAACGTAAGATGATAGCATGGGAATAGGGTTTACTCTTTCATATTTGAGTTTAGCCTCGCGGTTAAGACAGCCTGTCCAGGATCTTGTACGCCATAATTTTGCGCTCCTTTTGGAATACTGGGCATTTGGGCAAGCAGGGGGAGTGATGCTGTCCACAGTTCACACAGGTGGGAGGATGGGCACATGGAGTATTCGGATGCAGCGAACATCTGCAGTTCCTACATGTGGCGCTCTAAGATCAACGGGAACTTCCAGCACTTGAAGCACCGCATAGGGGGAGGGACATAGGGTTTGAAGTCACATCGGTACACCATCACCTTGACCTTTTCAGGTAATGAATCACCTTCAAAGGCCAAGATGAAGGCACTGGTGGGAACCCTATTACCTTTGGGTCCCCTGTAAATGCGCCGTACGAAATGAACACCCTGCCATTCCAAACTGGCATATAGCTCGTCATCAGACTGTAACCGGAGGTCACCATGAAAAATAATTCCCTGGACCATATTGAGGCTTTTGTGGGGAGTGACAAACAGAAATACCACCCAGCCTGTCACAGGTGAGTAACATCCAGGACTGGGTTGGGGATGCCGTCTGAATCAAAACCGACCCATTGTGCATTTTGGACAGTGTTGTCACTTCCCCAAACAGATGCTTCGTTTCCAGAAAGGAGTACCCATCAGTTCTGCCGCACACTAAGTAACGAGGTGAATATGAATCTTGTCGCTCTGAAGCCCTATGTTCCTCCCAAGGTGTTGCTAGGGAGGGGAACAATTTAGGGTCACACCTGTCAGCATGAAAATCAACCTTTCCTTTCTTCGAGACTGCTGGTGCCATTCAGTCCCTAGAAAAAGATAACTTGGTCCACTTCATCACGGGTCATCTGCCCTGATGCCACCCACTCTGATCAGGGGCTCTCCCCACGGGTGCCACCCAGCCACAGCAAAGGGCACCTGGCATGATGGCAGTTGCTGGACAGACATCTACTCCTTGGCACACATGCAGTGTTTACAGCTCAGGCATCAGCAGTGTGATCCCTGTGTTGTCAGGAGGCTACCACCAAATAGGTACATGACAGCCCCACCACAACGGACTGGCTACCATGCTGGATACTGGGCACATAGAAATCCAATAGTATCACGGGGGCGAAAGAGGACAGGAAACAACGTAAGGAGATGACATACCCCAGAAAGTGTCCTCACCCAAATAGTGGAATTACAGGTAGAGATGCAAAGCCACGACGAGAAGAGGTTAAGGAGATCAAATCTAATGGCACTATGGATAACTGGTGCACCACGTAAGGCATTCTTTCCCATATGGCCCGCACTTCTGTAGAATTTGGAACGTGTCAGGTCAAAACATAAAATTGGACTTCAACTTACAGGGCCGAAAAGAGGGAAGACTCCTTTTAGTCGCCTCTTATGACAGGCAGGAATACCTTGGGCCTATTCATCCCAGGACCCACAGGCGGGTCTCGAGTAGTGTCTTTAGGAAGCAAATGAAGGCCAAGGTGAACATGGACTGCCGCATGAAGCCAAGGTGGTGAAGGGTTTACATGTATTGGGAAAGTGGCATGTAATGTGAAGTTAAACTGCCGGAGCAAGGGCCGAAAGCGAATTCCAGGATGTAACAGAGAAGAGGGACATCCCCAATACTGATGATCAAAGGAGCCATTTAAGGAGGAGGAGCAGTAGGATGGGTGGCCAGGCATGGTAGACAAACGGTAGGCATATTTAAAAGGCACCAGTGGCCAAACGGACGCCACAATGGTGGACGGTACTGAGGAGGCATAAGAGGGACAGATCTGCAGATGCATAAATGAAACACCCATAGTCTAGTTTCGAAGGGACAAGGGGTGGATACAAACCACGGAGGGTGGTCTGATCCGCTTCCCAGGAAATACCACTGAGGACATACAGGACATTGAGGGAGCACATACAGTTGGCACAGGTACGACACGTGGGAGCACCATGAGCCCCAGGAATTTCGTAGTTTCAACGAATGGAAGTGCAACAGGTCCAAGATGTAAAGGCGGAAGAAGAGACCAATTGTGCTGCCAGAAATTCAAAGAAACGGTTAGTTCATGGAAATGCGAAAGCCATGAGTAAAGAAGATTGAGACATCGCTGATGACGCCGCTCAAGGAGACAAGTCCATGGAGAAATACAATAAATCACAAAATCATTAATGAAGAGGGAGCCAGAGTTGCCTGGGGGGAGACAGGCCATTACATGGTTGATGGCGATAGCAAAGAAGATGAGGCTCAGTACAGAATCCTGAGGCACATCGTTTTCCTGGATAAAGGTATCTGACACAGCAGAACCCACAATGAAAAATATGTCTTTTAAAAATTCCTGAAGGAAATGGGACATGCAATCACAGAATCCCCACATGTAGAGAGTACGGTAGGACAGCAGTTCTCCAGCAGGAGTCACAGACTTTCTCCAAATTGAAAAACGTGACCACAGTCTAGTATTTCCGCAGAAAACCATTCATAACATTGGTTGACAAAGTGACGAGATGGTCAACTGCAGAACAGCACACTCAAAATCTACAGTGTGTAATGCTTAGTAAATTGTGAGACTCAAGCATGAATCATATGTTCCTTCACCTCGCCGACACAGCAGGTGAGAGAAATAGAGCGATAACTAGAGAGAAGGTATTTGTCCTTGCAAGGCTTAGGTATGGGTATCACAGTGGCCTCACTGTCAGCATCTGGGAAATGTGCTGTCTGCCCAGATATAATTGTACTTATGAAGGAAAAAGTGCCTGGTCGCAAGAGAAAGGTTATGCAACATCTGATTGTTAACATCGTGCAGCCCTGGGGCAGAGGTTGGGATGAAATGAGAGCGTGATCCAGCTACCTCATAGTAAAGGCTGCATTGTAGAACTCATAATTCTGAGACGAGAAAGGTACTGCCAGGACCTCCTCCAGTCGTTTGTGATTGAGGATGGCAGGGTGATAATGGGTGGAGCTCGAAATCTCTGCTAAATAGTGGTCCAAGCTGTTGAAGATAGCATTAGGGTCCACTATGACATCATCTCCTACTGTCAGGCTGGAAATTGAAGAATGGACCTTGGCCCCAGAGAGCCATTGGAGGTTGGCCCATGCGATGGAAGAGGGAGTGATATTCATAAAAGAACTAGTAAAGGAAATCCAGCTAGCTTTTCTGCTATCCTGAAGAATGTGATGACACTGTGCACACAACTGTGTGTCACGAATGCAGTTTGCCACTATAGGATGACTGTTAAAAATGCAGAGAGCACACATCCGTACACAAATTGTGGCGCGGCACACTTCAGTCCACCAAGGGGCCAGGGCACAGCATAGTAAAGAGCAAGTGCGAGGAATAGAACATTCTGCGGCAGTAAGGATAATGTTTGTAAGATATTCTACCTTGTCATTGAAACTGGGGAAATATTGTTCATCAAAGGTACCCAGGGAGAAGTAAAGCCTCCAGTTGGCCTTAGAAAGCTGCCATTTGGTGTGCACGAAGGTAGGGTAGGAGACAGCAATTGGATAGCACGTGGGAAGTGGTCGCTCAAGTACATGTCAGACAGAATGGTCTACTCAAGACGATGGGCAAGCTGGGCAGTACAGAAGGTCAGGTCCAAATGGGAACAGGTGTGAGTGGAGTCTGAAAGGAATGAGGGTGCTCCTTTGTTAAGGCAGATGAAGTTAAGCTGATTGAGAAGGTCTGCCAAGATGGCACCTCTTGGACACGTTCTCGGAGAACCCCAAAGGGGGATGGTGTGCATTAAAGTCTCCGAGCAGCAGAAAACGTTGACGGAGTTGCCCAATAAGCTGGAGGAAGTCTGCCCTGGTGACATAGAATGACTGTCCCTTGTTCCTAATAAAACAATGCCACAAGTACGAGAATAAAATGGACACAACATGTAACACCAAATGGAAAGAAAGGAAAAACCACAAGAATGAAGGAAAGGCAATGAACACTAAAAGGAACAAAAGAGGACAAGATAACAACAGAGAGATGCTAGAAACAGAAGAGAGTAAAACAAGAAAGCCGATTACAGTGGCTGGCTGACCACGAGAATAAAAAAGACAAGTCAGCCACTCTGCAACACATTAAAACTTCCACCCTAAAAGCAATAGGGTGGAGGACACAGAGGGACAAAGGACATGCACTAAAACCTACATAGAAGCATAAAACCCACTCTCACGGATAAAATGTAAAAAAGCTGCTGCTGAGGCATTGTCGCCCAACACTGATGGTAGGGGCCTGAGAAAGTTAAAAGTCTGCTGAAGAGCGGCTAAAAGTGGGCAGTCCAGCAAGAGGTGAACAACTGTCATTTGGGAGCCACAGCTGCGACGGAGTAGGTAACCATGCGTTAGCCATGTATGGCTAATGTAAAGCCGGCAGAGAACAACTGATTCCCTGCAAGAGACCGCATAGAAGGCTTCCACACATTGTCTCCTTAATGACAGGCAGCTTGTTGTGCGTACTGTTATGCCATTCCATTTCCCAAAGCCTGAAAACCCTGTGGCGTAAGACAGAACGCAGGTCAGTTTCAGAGATGGCCATCTCCAGAAGCGGTTTCCGCATCGCCTGTTTGGGCAGTCTGCCGACAAGTTCAATGCCTGGGATTCCGACATGTCCTGGGGTCCACACAAACACTGCTGGACGATGGGACCATTCCAGGGCATAGATGGACTCCTGGATGGATTCCACCAGAGGATGGCGAGGGTAGCACTGGTAGATAGCCTGTAGGCTGCTCAGCGAGTCCGTACACAGGAGAAACGACGCGCCAGGGCATGAGCGGATGTGCTCAAGAGCACAAGATATGGCTGCTAGCTCTGCAGTGGAAGCACTGCATACATCTGGCAAGGAGTGCTGTTCAATTTCAAAGCCTACGTGACCATCAGCCACCGAGCCATTGGTGTAAACCATGTCAGAGCCCCGGAACACGTCAAGAATTGAGAACAAGTGACAGCGGAGAGCGGCGAGGTTAACAGAGTCCTTAGGGCCACGCTAAAGGTCCAGACGAAGCTACGGCCGAGGCATACACCATGGAGGCATACATGAATGGACCGCAGGTAGATGTGGTAAATGGAAGGACTCCAATTTGGAGAGAAGGGACTGCATAAGAACCGCAATCGTTAGCCCCGACCTGGGCCGCCTATGCGGGAGATGGACCGCCGCGGGCAGGAAAAGGAGACAGTAATTCAGATGATCAGGAGAACTACGAATGTGTGCAGCATAACTGGCGAGCAGTTGTGCACGTCTGATCTGCAATGGAGGGACCCCAGCCTACACCAGTACACTTGTCACCGGACTCTTCCGAAAAGCTCCTATCACTATCGAACCCCGCAGTGGTGCACAGGGTCGAGTTAATACAACGCTGAGGGTGCTGCCGAACCATAAACCACACTCCCATAGTCAATTTGGGACTGGACAAGGGCCCTGTAGAGCTGCAGCAGCGTTGAGTGATCTGCACCCCAATTGGTGTTGCTGAGGCAATGGAGAGCATTGAGGTGCTGCCAGCACTTCCGCTTAAGCTGACGAAGATGAGGAATCCACGTCAATCGAGCATCGAAAACCAGTCCTAAGAATCGATATGTCTCAACTACAGTGAGTGGATCATCATGAAGGTAAAGTTGTAGATCCGGATGAATGGTACGATGCCGACAGAAATGCATGACACACGACTGTGACTGAAAACGAAGTCGTGGGCTAGAGCCCGTGACTGTGCCTTGTGGATGGCTCCCTGCAGGCACTGCTCAGTAGCACCAGCACTAGAGCAGCAGTACAAAATGTAGTAGTCGTCTGCATACAGAGAAGGTGAGACGGAGTGCCCGACAGCTGCTGCTAGACCATTAATGGCCACTAAAAATAGAGAGAGACTCAATACAGAGCCCTGCGCGACTCCATTCTTCTGGATATGGTGCGAACTATGGGAGGCACCAACTTGGGACACAGAAAGTATGGAGCGACAGGAAGTCTTGAATAAAAATCAGGAGCAGGCCCCGAAGACCACACTCACACAATGTGGCAAGGATATGATGTCGGCAGGTCGTGTCGTATGCTTTACGTAAGTAAAAAAAAGACGGCAACCAGGTGTTGGCATCTGGAAAAGGCTGTTCGGACGGCAGACTCAAGGGACACAAGATGATCAGTGGTAGAGCGCCCCTGGCAGAAGCTGCCCTGACATGACTCCAGGACCCAACCCAACCGCCGACACCATATGTTCCAGCAGCTTAAACGTTGGTGAGCCTAATGTGCCAATAACTATCCACATCAAGTGGGTTTTTACTGGGTTTGAGCACCAAAATGATGGACTCTCCCACCATTGGGATGGAAAGACACCATCACACCAGATCCGATTGAAGATGACGAGGATATGTCCCTTGTCAGATGAGAGATGTTTAATCATCTGGCTGTGGATCCGATCAGGCCCAGGAGCTGTGTCGGGGCAACGTGCAAGGCACTGAGGAGCTCCCACTCTGTAAATGGGGAGTTATAGGATTCACTGTGGCGTGAAGTGAATGAGAGGACTTTCCCTTCCAGCTGCTGTTTGAGAGTGTGAAAGGTTGGGGGATAATTCTCCAACACAGAGGCTCGAGAAAAGTGCTCGGCAATTGTGTTTGCATCGGTAGATAACACGCCATTTATGGTAACAATGGGAACACCTGTTAGAGTCTGGTGCCCGAAAAGAAGTTTGATCTTTTCCCACACTTGGGAATGTGACCTATGGCACCCAATGGTCAAGACATTATCTCTCTCAACACTCCTGCTTCCGTCGTTTGATAAGTTTGTGAACGCAGGCATGGAGCCGTTTAAAGGCTACGAGGTGCTCCAGAGAAGGGTGCCTCTTATGCTACTGTAGAGCTCACCGACACTCTTAATTGCTTCAGCGACTTCTGGTGACCACCAAGGGACTGCCTTATGCCAGGGGCACCCTAAAGAGCGAGGGATCGCATTTTCTGCAGCAGAAACAATTGTGGTAGTCACCTGCTCAACCACAACATTGATGTTACCATGTGGCCGAGATTCAACGGAGACAGTAGAGGTGAAAGTTTCCCAGTCCGCCTTGTTTAAAGCCCATCTGGGCAGGCAACCGTGACAGGAAGATGGGGAAATGGTCACTACCACACAGGTTGTCATCTGCTGTGCTTTGGATAGATGGGAGAAGTCCTGGGCTGCAAACTGATAAATCAATGGCTGAGTAACTACCATGAGCACACTGAAATGTGTGGTGGCACCAGCATAAGAGGCAGAGGTCAAAGAGACAGTAAAGTTACGACATCTCTGCCTCGGCCAGTAACAGTCCCACCCCACAAGGGGTTATGGGCATTAAAATCTCCTAGAAGTAGGAAAGGTTTAGGGAGTTGATCAATCAGTGCAGCTAATACATTCAGGGGTTCTGCACCATCTGAAGGAAGATACACATTACAGACAGTTATTTCCTGTGTCGTCATTCTGACAAACACAGCTTCAAGAGGGGTTTGAAGGGGCACAGTGTCACTACAGACTGAGTTTAGGACATAAACGCATACTCCACCTGACACTCAATGATAGTTGCTACAGTTCCTGTAATATCCCTTATGGCCGCGGAGGGCAGGGGTCCACATTGCCAGGAACCAGGTTTCCTGGAGGGCAACGCAAATTGCAGGTGTAAAGCTTAACAGTTGCTGTAGCTTAGCCAGGCGTTTGAAAAAACTGGCGCAATTCTACTGGAGAATGACGTCATTGTAGACTGGGAAGGCAAGAAACATTCAATGAGGCAGTTTACACCTCAGAGTCACCTGCTGCCACGACTTTTTGCCTGAGCAGTCTATATCCATTGTGTCTGAGGGTCTGGCGAGATCTCCACCTCATCCTCAGATGCAAACGCAGAGTTTGCAGATAGTGGTGGTGTGGGTTCCACCGTTATTTCCTTGGTCTTAGGGGTCTTCTTTTTGGATTTATTTCGCTGCCTCTTGGGTTTCCCTGGCTGGGAGGACTTCACTGGCTCAGTCTCTGGGACTGAGGATGAGTGTGAAGCCATACGGCCAGATGCTTTTGAGCTCTTCAGACACTGGTGGGTGTCATCTTTCCGACAAGCAGAAACCTGGGAAGGGAGTGACCCAAGGGACCCCTTCTTAGTGAGAGAAGCCGAAAGACTTACAATTTTCCAGCTTAGAAGTGGGGACGGACGTCCCCAATGGTTGGGGGAGAGGGGGGGATGTGTTGCTCCTGAAGTAGGTGGTGTGGGAGCAACGGGTGGGGGGGAATGCCCTCCGCCATCAAGGTGGCAGGTGTAGTCTTCCGGCCCTGAAAGGTGATTGGAGTTGGTGGAGCTGATGATGCAAGGACTGATGCAGCGGCGGCGTAAGACGATGTCATACGTACAGGATTTAGGCATCCAAATTTTCTCTTAGCCTCAGTGTAGGTCAATCAGTCCAGGGTCCTGCACTCCATTATTTTTCTTCTTCCTGGAGAATCCTGCAGTCTGGCGAGCAAGGAGAATGGTGCTCTCTGCAGTCGACACAGATGGGAGGCGGGGCACATGGAGTATTGGGATGCGACGGGCGTCCACAATTAAGAAATTTGATGCTGGAAGTACAGCGGGAAGACATATTGCCGAACTTCCAGCACTTAAAGCACCGCATCGAGGGAGGGATATAGGGCTTTACATCACAGGGGTAGACCATCACCTTGACAGTCTCGGGCAATGTATCACCCTCGAAGGCCAAGATGAAGGCACCAGTGGCAACCTGATTATCCCTCAGACACCAGTGGATACACCAGACAAAATGTACACCTCTCCGCTCTAAATTGGCGCGCAGCTCATCATCAGACTGAGAAAGAAGGTCCCTGTGAAACAGGATACCCTGGACCATATTTAAGCTCTTATGGGGCGTGATGCTTACAGAAACATCCCCCAGCTTGTCACAAGCGAGTAACATCCGAGACTGGGCAGAAGACGATCTTTTGATCAAGACTGACCTAGATCTCATTTTGGACAATCCCTCCACCTCCCCAAACTTGTCCTCTAAAAAAGGTTTCATCGTCATGACAGATTCCCCATAGCTCCTGAACATACAAGGTACCGGGGCGAATAAGATCTGCTGCCATCCTTAGCATGACGTTCTTCCCATGGTGTGGCCAGGGAGGGGAACTATTTGGGGTTGTACTTCTGTGCGTTGAATTGAGCTTGTGAATACTTAGAGACTGCTGGTGTTTCGCCGCCAGAAAGATATGGTGGACTATGCTTCATCGTGTGTCATCCGCCATGATGCCACCCACTCCAACCAGGGGACCTCCCCATGGGCGCCACCCAGCCGCAGCAAAGGCCACCTGGCAGGATGGCAATTGCCGGGAGTCCCGATGCCCCTGGGGGATGGATATCTACCCCTTGGCATACGTGGGGAGTTAACGGTGCAGGCAACAGCAGAGCGATCCCTGTGTGGTCAGGGGGCTACAACCAACAGGGTAAAAGGAGGCCCCACCACAAAAGACTGGCTACAGTGCTGGATATCAGGTCAAAGAAGTTCATCGCCATCATCAACACAGAAAGCAACACTGCACAGCGCATGGTGGAAAATGCGCCCAGGAAGGTGTCTTCACCCAAGAGATGGAGAATGAGCGGGACTGAAATGCGACAACAAGAAAGTGGGCTAAATATCTCAATGTGCGATGGACACAATGCACCACGTAAGGTGCCCTTCACCAATTGGTTCGCTCTTTGGGAAAATTTTGAAGAATGAAGGTCAAACCCTACAGGAGACCATCACATAAACGCCGAAATGTGTAAAACTCCTGTAAGTCGCCTCTTATGACTGGCAGGAATACCTCGGGTCTATTCTTACCCCTGGAACAACTGGGGGGGCATTCTTCGGGGGGGGGGGGGGGGGGGGGGGGGAGAAAAAAAAATGAACAGGCTTCGAAGACTCATTGCTACAGGGCAAAGAGACTGGAGGATCCTGCTCCATGAGATCCACTGAGGCGTTGGCATTCTCCTTCAGCTGGGCAGAAAAAAGGTTGGCGGTGTGCACCGGTGATATGGAGTTGGCCGAATGATCGTATAACGTGGCAACACCATCGTAGATGACCTCTGAGTTGGCAAAGGGGAAGACTGTTTGCCTTTGTTTGGCTTCTTGCAGCCTTTCTGGCTGGCAGTCTAAGACTCAGATGTTTGTTGGCTGGACGTACATAAGAAGTCTTCATTTGAGTACTTTCAGCCTGCTGTGACTTCGCCCTATGAGGGGAAAGTTTGGTAGCTTGTTGCACAGCTGGAGGAGAAGATAGGGATGCTACCATAACACTGGGCAAATTTACAACAGCAGTGCTGAACTTGAGGTCACATATCTGCATAGCCATGTGTGTCTGAGCAAGACGTAGCAAGAACAGTACTGTAAGTGCCAGATGGTAGAACACACAGTTTCTTCATCACCTAACTAGCTGCAATGACATCCTGATCTGAGAGGTATGTTTGAATTTCTGCCTCGGTCAGACCATCGGGCAGCCTAGTATAAATAACACTACGGGAAGAATTCAGCATTCGATGGGCCTCGCCATGGAGAAGATAGCCATGGAGGAGCGAAGCTGCAAGCAGTTGTGCTTGAGAATCAGAAGTAGCTTCCAAAAGCAACGTGCCATTGCATAAACAATAGCAGGATTTCACAGGGTCAGCTATTGCATCAACACCTTTCTGGATAATAAACGGGTTTACCGTAGCAAAGGACTGACCTCCTTCAGGATGTGAAACCATGAGGAACCGTGGTGCAGCTGGGAGGGTCTTTGAATCATTAGCCTCATTTCGTTCACGTTAAGTAGATGCTGATGGTGAAGAAGACGACTGGCTCATTGCGAGAAAAGCCCTCATGACTGCCAGCTCCTTCCAACTGGGGCTCCCCTCAGAAGGGAGTGCACCCGCCTTAGGTGACTGTTCACACCTCAGGTCACGCTTCCCAAACATCTCACAGAGAGACCAATCACCCCTCCCTGGTCCTGGTTTGTACCAGGGGGTACATGCAAACTCTGTCAACCCGGGGATGGAAATTACGTGTTACCCGGTCACCTGTTATGTGTCAGACGCATGGGCTGCCATTCAGCAGTGTACAGGAATAAAGAAGAAGAAAATGAAAATGCAGAACACCTCTCCAGAAACATCCCACACATGTTCCCTGACAGGGGGAAAAGAATAGTAAGAGGACAGACATGCATCAGGGAAGAGAAAGGATGCTGCAAAGGCTGGGGCCCAGTAGTAGCCAAGTATGAACTCACCAAACAGTGGCTAGCCCCCTGAGGGCATCAGGAAGCTTGTGCAATGATGGACCAAGTGTGCTGAAAAATGTTAATGTACATGTCCTACATGCGTTGTAATAAAAGATATAGGTACATTATGGATAATTTTTTACTTACCCTCATATCAGATGACAACTGTGTCTCCGAGAGTAGTGTAAAAAAAGAGGGAATAGGTATCCAATAAACCCAGTCTTCTTTAATGAGTTTAATACTTCATATATGAAGAGGTCATTTGTAACAGAGGTTTTTATGTGGGGGGAGGGGGGGGGGGGGGGAGGAGCAAGTGGCAGCATGTGCTTGCATCTCACATTTAAGGGCACTCAACTGTGAGATTACCTTTGCCCTATAGTTAAAAAGCAAAAAACTAAGTGCAACTAAAATTTGTTGAAATTTTATTCACTGTCTTATGTCCAACCATACATTCAATTCATCATTCAAACTCTAAAAAAATTAAGTTTGTCCATTGCCCTTAAATCTTACTAAAAAGCATTTCACAAATGTGAAAATTTGTACCAACTCTATCTCGTTGTCAACTAAAAGGGCTGGTCCATAGGTAGACGAACCTCTGCTCACTTGTCAGAATATAAAACACAGTCAGTTAAAACACGGAGTTGATTGGCCCTGGGGGAGGTGGTATGCCGTTGCCTTTCTCTGACCTCTGAACTAACGTACCCAGCTCGTTGTAGATGGACCTACAGCTTAATGTGGTCTCCGAACCAAGGTGCAAGTCAGCATTTTTACATCAACAGATATTGCCAGAGGCGAAAGAAGAGATAGGTGACACACAAAAATCTTAGGACTGACAGGGGATCAAATCAGGGACCTTGGGATTCATAGTCCGGCACTTTATCACCGAGCCACTGATCAATACTTTACTGTGCCCTGAATCATCTGATAATCATAATGTGCCTCCTTGGTTGTCGCATCTGCTGATTCAGTTCCCTGAATATCAATGTATTTTGTTAACCAGCAGAATAACACTTCGTTCCACAACCTTTGTAGCTACTGGGTGCGGATATTAAATGGCACCCAGGAAGCCAATGAAGATGAGGATTTTTGTAACCGGAATAAATCTTGGCTGCTACAGCTTGAGAGAACGTGTGTCATTCTACATCCTACAAAGTAAACTCCTTACGTAGATGGATTTTGATAACATACAGATGGAAAACCACGTAGCAGCCATGTGAGTGTCCCTGCTTAGACTCATCTATGAATACACAGTTATGGAGCTCATTTAAAATTTCACATGTCACTGAAATCTCCCCTGCACTCCAAAAAAATGTAAAATTATTATGAGCCTTTTATAGTAATCAGAATGGCATTTCATTCCAGTCGCTAGTATGAGTGCCAATGGGTCATACTCTACACCGATCTGAAATGGTCACATTGCTTGTGATAATTTGTGAACAAAGGTTCCATATCAAGGTGAACAATGATTTACTATAGAGATGATTCTGCAATGATATACTTTTGTGCCTGATGCACCATGAGGAGCTGCCACTGGATGATATGTGGTGGCCACCTAGCTTCAGTGCAGACACTAGGTAAGGGTTGGTTGTGGATTAGGGCACAAAACAGCAAGGTAATCAGCCTCTCGGTCAAGAGGTTACACATCTTCAGTTTGTAACATCAACCAGAAATTTAATCACATTATTAACATACATATGAGTGGTAAAATCGAGACACTTGAAACCATACTGATCCCAGAGCTGGGAAATAATTTACAGAGAAGAACAAAGGTTTTGTTGGCTGAGAGGTCTCCCTGGACTCATCTGTGGTGATAGAAACCCCACCTGCACCTGACCCATCACCAACCAATTAAGGGTGAAGACAATTATAGAGTAAAGGGTACATCCCATCTGGAAGATTTAATAGTATGACTCAGAAGGCTAAAAATGTAATTGACGTCAGTTAGATTGATGACAATAAAATAAGGTGAGAGAAATAATCAGGTCAGTAGGAGGGTGGACCAGGCAAGTGTCCCCTGGGACTCTGAGCATGACGAGGGCATTCGCCATCGGTCCCACAGATGCCCCATGCCCAATCTAATTTATATCAAAGTATTAAAGAGGGGAACAGCACCTGCTATTCATCAAAGTGCTAATCCTATAACGGAAAACAGGCTGCGGCATAAAAAAGGGGATAATCAAATCGGAAACAAATTAAGAGAGAGTAAAACTGTGACAATGTTATTTTCAAATGTGTCCAAACAGGACCAAGGTGCCGTTATTCTTTTCTTGGTTGCCGAAGGACAAACAGCAACAGACGCCCACCAGAAAATGAAGGATGTCTATGGGGCACTATGACTGTCAAAACCTACCACTGTGGAATGGTACCCCAACTTCATGACAACACACATCAGCATATAGCAAGTGTCGTTTTACCAACTCAAGTGAGAGACATTTGAGCACCCACCCTTTAGTCCTGATCTCTTCCTACATGATTATCATGCCCCCAGTCCCTTAAAAAAGGATGTGAAGGGTCAACGATCCCTGTTGGACGAGATTCTCTAGCAGGCAGTTACGACTTCTTCACACAGCAGGACATGGAGTTTTATCAAACAGGTATCTTCAACAAGGAGCATTGGTGGTTGATTGATTATTTGGGTTGAGGGGGGTGCTTGACATCATGGTCATCAGCACCCGATGAAAGGTCAGCACGTAAATCTCATGGAGGAGAGGGGGGGGAGGAGGACTCTCCCCACATGCAGAGCAGTTTATAATGTATTAAAGTCTGCCGCCCCTCCACACCAATTAAGGGGTGAGGCCTGACAGTTCACAAAATTTCACCACCCGTGCAACACTGGTATTGGTGTCTGCGAGGATGGTGTCAGATCTCCTGTGAGACTGAGAGCTGCCCTAATATCAGTATATAGGGCACAAATAGCCGCAATGTGCTGAACTGAAAGTGGCATATCACAAACTTCACAGAGAGGTGGATCCTCCCACCGGAGGAGGAAGCCACGTGTGAAAGGGCTATGCCCAATGGGCAGTCTGGTAAGCAGAGCCCCCTTCCAGCGGCGAGGCTGACATGAAGTCCACCAAGCTTTTGTGGTTGATTTGAGCGATCACAGTCTGTTGTCTGTCACCTACAACCATTCAGTCTCCCACTGATGGATGATATGTCTGTCAGAAAATGAGATGATGGTGTGCAACGGGATGGGACATTGACGGACAGCACTATCCCAATATGCTTCCTTGGCAGCTTTGTCAGCCATGTCACTGCCCTGTATCCCAATGTGGCTAGGTACCCAGCAAAAGATCACCTCCCTGCCATGGTGTTGGAGGCACTGTAAGGAGTCACGAATGAGTTGATTCAGCAAGTCTTCTGGATACATTTGGTGAAGTGCTTGCAGTGCACTAAGAGAGCTGTAACAGACAAGAAACCTTGCACGGTGATGTCTGTGAACCCTCTCCAGTGCCATCAGAATGCCATATAACTCCGCATCATAATTTATAAATTGTTCTGGGAAACGCACTTTAAAAACTCTATCAGGAAAAACAGCAGAACAACCGCGAGCATTCTCCTGCTGGGATCCATCTGTATAAATAACGATAAAACTGTGGTACATACTTAAAATAGACAAAAACAAAGTCGTAAAAACAAAATCTGGAGTACAAGTTTCCTTGTATTGTGTCAAGTTAAAATCACTTTCGGCATCTGAAGACGCCAAGGCGGTAGTGCATTTCAACCCTGGGTGTGTATTTTGTTGCCTGAGAGATCCAGATCCTTGAGACAGTCTGTAGCACTTGTACTAAATAGCTTGGTAGCTTGGGGGGCGATTCCTGAATAGTCATTCAAATGTGGGTTGGACCACTGAACTAAATGCCAATGACTGAGGTGACGCTGAGATTTTCGCTGTCTGTTGAGCCAAAAGGATATGTTGCCGAATCCAGAGTGGTGGTTCGTCAGCCTCTGCACACAGACTCGGATCTGGGCTGGTTCGAAAAGCTCCAGTCAATATCCAAACGCCCTCATGGTGGACAGCATCTAACATCCTGAGGCAGGAAGGATGGGCCAATCCATAGACCATACTGCTATAATCTAAGCATGATCGAACAAATGCCCTATAAAACTGCAGGAGGCGGGACTTGTCAACTCTCCCACCAATCTAAGCATAATCGAACAAATGCCCTATAAAACTGCAGGAGGTGGGACCTGGCAGCTCTCCCACCAAGACATTTCAAAATATTCAGTGACTGGACGCCCTTTGTTCATAGGTCTTTAGATGTGGGAGCCAAGTTAATTTCAAGTCAAATAATAACCCCAAAAAGCAAACAGTGAAAATGTAAAATATTGTCCCCCATTAAGAGCACTGGTTGGTTAAAACTCCGAGGAGTGTCACTAAAATTGACGCATGTAGTCTTCTCTGGTGAGAGCCAAAAGCCAGTTATCCGGGCCCACGTTTCCAGTCTCTTAATGGTCAGCTGTAGCTGCCTCGCCATCGCTGTAAGATCAGGCGAAGAGTAGAAGATTGCTAACTCATCCACAAACAAAGAGCATTTGACAGGTCTCCTGACTGCAGAGCAAATGCCATTGATAGTTATGGAGAACAAGGTGACACTGCCCTTGGGCACCCCATTCTCTAGAACATAGCAATCAGACATGGCATTGCCAATGTGATAATGAAAATACTGGTCCTCAAGAAAGGATTGGATCAGAAGCAGCAGGCATCCACATAGTTCCCATCCATGAAGTTGGCGAAGGATATTATGCATCCAAGTAGTGTCCTATGCTTTTTTGAGGTAAAAAACACCCAAACCAAATGGTTTCGGCGAAAGAAGGACTCCTGTATTTTCGTCTCCAGTAGAATTAAACTGTCAAGTGTGGGATGATAGTGCCTGAAACTGAACTGGGAGCGGTTCAGGTGATCCTGGGATTCGAGCACCCAGATGAGGCAGCAGTTGACCAAGCGTTGAAGAGTCTTACCCATACAACTAGTAAGGGCAACACGCTGGTAGCTATCAGGGGCGCTACGTCCTTGCATGGTTCCAGAATGGTATTAATGTTGCTTCCTTCCAAGTCTTGGGGTCCTGTCCATCAAACCAGATCTGAATGAAACAAGAGAGGAGCTGTCCTTTTGCTTCAGGGCACAGATGACAAAGCGTGGCATAATGGATCTCATCAGGACCTGCAGCAGTGTCTCTGGCTGCAGACAAAGCTATGGAGCACCTGAAAAGTGGGAGTTTGACTGGAGGACTTAGTAACAGTAAGGAAGTGTTCAGCTAAAACCTGAGCCATGTCTTCTGGCATGTCCACCGAGACCCCATTATCTGACAAACCCATAAGGGGACGAGAACTACCATTGCCTGAAATCCGTCTTACTGATTCCCAAACTTGCGCCATGGAAGTGGATCGTTTAATGGAAGTCGCGAATACCCTTCAGGAAGTCCTCTTCCGTTCTTTGATCACGCGCCCTGTATGTGCTCTCGCAGACCTGAAGGCATCAAGATTGTAGTCGGGTTTGAAGTTCCGAAGAGCTGTTTGTCTAACCCTGATTGCCAATTAACAGTCGTCATTCCACCAAGGTACAGACCATAGTCTGAGGTGGTTACTAGACCTGGAAATGGACTCTGCAGCAGCCCGTTGGATCTCACAAGTGATATGGGCCACCACCACCTGTGCACAATTCTTTTGTTCAAAAATAGCCTGTCGACTGTACTGTAACCAATTTGCCTTTGTGTCATCCATCTGCGTGGTCTCCTGTTGGCCACCGTCCTAGTTGGCAGACGGATTCACAATGGAAAGTGGTCAGTAGAATGTAAATCTGAAGCCACTTCCCACTGAACTGAGTCTGTAATTGCTGGGGAACAAACAAAAAGGTCGATGGCTGAAAAAGACCCTGTAGCTGTGGAAAAGTGAGTCATCTGACCCAAGTTCAGATGGCAGATATTCTGAGAATGGATGAGTTGTTCGATCATCTGACCACTGGAGCAAGTTGTAGCCGAGCCCCACAGCACATTGTGTGCACTGAAGTCCCCCCACAAGGAGGAATTTGTGTGGGAGTGCCCAGAAGAGTTCTGCTGGAGCATCTGCATCCAAAGCATCATTAGGGGGGAGGTACAAAGAACACACTGTGATGTTAAAGGGTGCGAGAACTTTCACAGAAATTGCTTGCATGGTCGTGGTAAGAGGACAGGCATCTGCCATCAAGGAATATGGTCACTCCACCTTTAGCCCTGTCTCCAGTAGCATTGTCCTTCCTGTACGCGTGGTAGCCCATAATGTTGGTGTGTCTGTGACTAAGATGCATTTCTTGTAAGCAAATACAGAAAGGTTTCCCCTGGACCAGTAGCTGAAATTTTTCCAGATGTGGTTGATATCCATTCAAACTCCACTGCAACACAGAAGTACCTGTCACAGCCACTGATTAGTGATAGTTGTCCTTTTCCTTCTCACTTGGAGGCAGTGATTTACCGGGAAGTCAGGAGGAACATTAGCCAGTTCCTTGCCCTGCGGTTCCTCCGACTGGAAGTCCATATCCTCAAGAGCAAAGTCCCTGTCAGAAAGTGAGAGAGGAGATTAGTGTTTAACGTCCCGTCGACAACGAGGTCATTAGAGACGGAGCGCAAGCTCGGGTGAGGGAAGGATGGGGAAGGAAATCGGCCGTGCCCTTTCAAAGGAACCATCCCGGCATTTGCCTGAAGCGATTTAGGGAAATCACGGAAAACCTAAATCAGGATGGCCGGAGACGGGATTGAACCGTCGTCCTCCCGAATGCGAGTCCAGTGTGCTAACCACTGCGCCACCTCGCTCGGTTAGAAAGTGAGAGAGCTCGCTGATCCAGAGGTTTAACTACTGCTTTCCTGGACTTAGAACTACTTTTCGAAGGATGTTTTTCTTTACTGACAGGAGCAGCTGGTTGCCTGGGTTGTGGGGATGACTTAGTTGGCTTTTGATATTGGGTAGTGGTATGTGGCTTAGGTGGTAAGCCTATTGCTGACAACTTCTGAACGACATCAGTTTCAAGTAGTGTGTTTCCCCTACAGGTACACCGACAAGTGCATGTGCTCATATTTGAATCTGTGGTCTGAGTTTGTGTGGAGGCAACACACTTAGCAACTGGTGTCTTAAGGGCTGATACAAAAGAAGTAGCAAAAACCAGTGGTTGCACAGCTTTGAAAGCCTTTTTAGTTTCACCATATGGTATGTGGCTCTACTTTCAACTCCTGAATTTTCCTTTCCTTGGTGTAAACCCCACACTGGGTGATCCCCAGAGCAGTTTACACATTTCAGAGGAAGTGTGTAACAATTGCCTGACTCTTGAGCTGAGCCTCCACAACTGCCACATGTAGCCTTCCCATTACATCCCATAGTGGTATGGCCAAATCTTTGACATTTGTAGCATCACATTCGATTAGGAACAAATGGGCGAACCTTAAGATGGATATAGCCTGCAAGGATATGTTCAGGTAATTCTTGAATACTAAATTGTAGAATAAATGTTGCCGATTTTTCAATTTGCCATTGACTTTCTGCATCCGTGATGACCATATGTTTTCATTCTTCACATAACTCTGTGGGGTCCACATCCATTATATCTGAGAATATAACCATGGACTTACTAAAGTTAATGGTGTTATGCAATTCAGCATCGACTGGTTAGTCACCTAAGGCCTTAGGATCCCAGAAGCTTAGATATTTGGTTAGAATTAGCAGTTTCAACTAAATGTGTTCCATTATGAAGTCATTTAAGACTTTTCAGAGACCCAGCAACACCTTCCAATGCCTTGTGAATATAGAAATGGGTGATCCTCTCAAAGGTTCCCCCTGTTCACTTGATTACAATGAAAGTGTTATGGCACACTAACGCCCTGTTACAATGATTCTGAGACTTCTTTTTGGGAGAACTGACCAATCGAGCTCTCTCTGAGGAGTGGGTGTAGGTACTGCCTGACGGTACACCTGTCCCATCAGGTGTAGTACTTTGATGAAACCGTTCTATAAGGATCCCAAAAGACACTAGGGAAACAATCGTTGACCCAGGCACAGCCCTGCATGCCTGAGCATGCCTTATACAAGTGGGGAGAAGCAGGTGCCCCAGAGGTTGCCCGATGGAGACTGTTTTACCTTAATATCCATTCACATCAACAAGTAGCACACCTTGAAGCTGAGGGTTTTTTATAGAGGTATGTACCTTCCTTGCTGTGCAGTAGGTGAAGCCAAGACCCCTGTTCTCCGGAACACACAACATTCCACTATGTGTAGCACAGTGGTCGCTGTATTATGCCCAGAGCATATGGTGACAGAGGGCTGGTGGTGCTTACCAGCCCCAGCTCAGGAAGCCTGGGGTCGCCAAGGCCATACTCAGCAAACAAATTCTGAGCCCCTGAGGGAGGGTGGGGGATGCATTGGTGGGATGACTGTCTCAATGCTCATGGTGATTTTGCCTGCTTGGCATACTGATTCTGTACTGTATGGCATTCAAACAGAAATTTTTTGGTTGCCTCATAGTTTAAAAGTAGAATAAAAACCACTTTCAGGGAGAACCAGTTCAACTATCCTTGGATTGTCTGCCACTATTAGAGTGAAAGAATCTGGAAGACCATGCTTGCCATGGAGAGCCAAGAAGTGGGGCATTCCGCTACAATGTGAGATACAGTCTTTTTTTTTGTGGTTTTAGGGTGCACAACTTCAATGGTCATTAGCGCCCAGACTACGTTAGGAATGCACCGCAAGGCACAAGTTTAAAACAGCAACTAAAAGGGAAAACATGATAAAAGACAGATTGACAGGCACAGGATTAAAAAAAACAGAATAATCAAATGTCCTTAGACAGGTTTGTCAAGTGGCATCTAGAGTACATGGCAGGCCAAGATCAAGACGCAGTGTATTAAAATCCGGACAGGACGTTAAAATGTGGCGGAGCGTCAGCAATTGCCCACATGGGCAGAGCGGCGCCGGCGCAGCCGTCAGCAGATGGCGATGGCTGAACTGACAGTGGCCAATTCATAACCGGGCCAAAACGACCCTCCTCCCGCCGAGAAGGGCGTGAGGAGGACGTCCAAGCCGCGGGTAGGGGTTTCAAGGCCCGAAGCTTGTTGTCCGTAAGTGCAGCCCAATCGGCATGCCACAGCGATAAAATGCACCGACAAATGAACCTGCTACAATTTGATGAAGGGACACAACAAGAAGCTGTCCGAGGCTGGATGACCGCAGCCTTGGCCACGGCATCTGCAGCTTCGTTCCCAGGGATACCGACATGGCCAGGAACCCACATAAAGCTAACCGGAGAACTGTCGTCCACCAGCTGCTGAAGAGAGCGTTGGATCCGGTGCATGAAAGGGTGAACCGGATACGGATCACTGCGGCTCTGGATGGCGCTCAGGGAATCGGAGCAGATGACATAAGCAGAATGTTGGTGGCGGCAGATGTAAAGAACAGCCTGGTAGAGGGCATCTCAGCTGTGAAGACCGAACAATGGCCATGGAGCCGGTATTTGAAACTTTGTGCCTCAACAATAAAAGAACACCCGACCCCGTCATTGGTCTTAGAGCCATCTGTATAAATGAAGGTCATATTAATGAACTTCGAACGAAGTTCGACAAAACGGGAGTGGTATACCGAACCGGTGGTAACCTCCTTTGGGAACGAGCTGACGTCAAGGTGAACGCGAACCTGAGCCTGGAGCCAAGGTGGTGTGTGGCTCTCGCCCACTCTAAAGGTTGCAGGGAGTGAAAAATCAAGGTGTTGAAGGAGGCGACGAAAGCGAACTCCAGGGGGTTGCAGGGCAGAGACATACAACCCGTACTGCCGGTCGAGAGAGTCGTCAAAAAAGGAATGATAAAGACGGGTGGTCGGGCATTGACAGTAGCCGACAGGCACACCGACAAAGCAGTACATCGAGCCGGTAGGTGAGTGGCAATTCACCGGCTTCAGCATGAAGACTCTCGACGGGACTAGTATAAAATGCTCCGATCGTAAGACATAAACCCCGATGTTGTACGGAGTTGAGGCGGCGTAAGATGGACGGCCGTGCAGAGTAGTATACGAAGCTCCCATAATCCAGCTTGGAGCGGACGATCGACCGATATAGGCGAAGTAGGACGGTTCGATCCGCTCCCCACGACATACCACTGAGAACACGGAGAACATTTAGAGAACGGGTACAACGGGCAGCCAAATATGACACATGTGGAGACCAGCTAAGTTTCTTGTCAAATGTAGGACCTAAAAATTTTGTTGTCTCCACGAATGGGAGAGCAACGGGACCGAGTCGTAAGGAGAGTGGGAGAAACTCTTTGTAGCGCCAGAAGTTAATACAGACCATCTTCTCGGCAGAAAAACGGAAGCCATTGGCGACACTCCAGGAGTAAAGACGGTCAAGAGAACGCTGAAGACAGAGCTCCAGGAAACATGTACGCTGCGCGCTGCAATAGATGGTAAAATCGTCCACGAAAAGGGAGCCTGATACATCAGCTGGGAGGCAATCCATTATTGGATTGATCGCTATGGCGAAGAGAGCGATGCTCAAACCTGAGGCCTGTGGCACCCCATTCTCCTGGCGAAAGGTGTCTGACAGGACAGAACCCACACGTACCCTGAACTGTCGATCCATTAAAAAGGAACAAATAAAAAGAGGGAGGTAACCGCGAAGGCCCCATGTATGCACGGTGAGGAGAATGCCCGCCCTCCAACAGGTGTCTTAAGCCTTCTCCAAATCAAAGAACACGGCCGCAGTCGGGCGCTTCCGCAAGAAGTTATTCATAATGAAGGTCGACAAGGTAACCAGATGGTCAACAGCAGAGCGGCGCCTACGAAATCCACATTGTACATTGGTAAGTAGTCGTCGAGATTCGAGCAGCCAAACCAAACGAGAGTTAACCATTCGCTCCATCACCTTACAGACACAGCTGGTAAGCGAGATGGGTCGATAACTGGACGGCAAGTGCTTGTCCTTCCCCGGCTTAGGAATCGGTACAACAATAGACTCGCGCCAACATGCGGGAACGTGTCCCTCAATTCAGATGCGATTATAAGTACGAAGAAGGAAACCTTTACCTGCAGGAGAAAGGTTCTTCAGCATCTGAATATGAATAGAATCAGGCCCTGGAGCAGAGGACCGTGACCGAGCAAGTGCATTTTCGAGTTCCCGCATGGTGAATGGGGCATTATAACTTTCACGATTCGAGGAGCGGAAGTTATGTGGCCTAGCCTCCTCTGCCTGTTTTCGGGGGAGGATAGCAGGGTGGTAATGAGTGGAGCTCGAAACCTCTGCGAAAAAGTGGCCAAAGGCATTGGAGACATGCTCAGGGGCCACAAGGACGTCATTCGCGACCGTCAAGCCAGAAACTGGTGAGGTGAACCTTAGTGCCAGATAGCCAGCGCAGGCTACCCCAGACAACAGAAGAAGGAGTAAAACTGTTGAAGGTGCTTGTGAAAGCAGCCCAGCTGGCTTTCTTGCTTTCTTTAATAATACGACGACACTGCGCACGTAATTGTTTATAATTGATACAATTCGCCACTGTAGCGTGGTGTTTAAAGGTGCGTAAAGCACGTCGACGAGCACGTAAAGCGTCTCTACATGCTGCGGTCCACCAGGGGACCGGTACGCGACGTGGAGAAGAAGTAGTGTGAGGGATGGAATATTCAGCAGCAGTGAGAATAACTTCCGTGAGGTGTACGACCTGACTATCGCAGCTTGTGAAGGTTTGATCCTGAAAGGTCGCCCTGGAAGAGAAGAGCCCCCAATCTGCTTTGGAGATGTTCCAACTAGTTGAGCATGGAGAGGGGGTATGATGCAAGAGATGGATAACACACGGGAAGTTGTCGCTTGAATATGTATCAGAAAGTGCATACCACTCAAACCAGCATGCAAGTTGGGTAGTACATATAGAGAGGTCTAAATGGGAATAGGAGTGAGATGTGTCCGAAAGAAAAGTAGGGGCGCCAGTGTTGAGGCAGACAAGATTGAGCTGGTTGAAAAGGTCTGCTAACAGGGAGCCCCTCAGGCAGGATGCTGGAGAGCCCCAAAGGGGATGGTGGGCATTGAAGTCTCCAGTTAACAAAAATGGTGCAGGGAGCTGAGCAATAATTTGCATCATGTCTGCCCTGGTAACAGCAGACAACAATGGAGTGTAAACGGTACAAATGTAAAATGTAAAAGTGGGGAGAGTAATTCGAATGGCAACTGCCTGCAGGCCAGTGTGCAATCTGATGGGATCTTAGTAAATATCATCCCGGACCAGCAACATAACCCCTCCATGAGCCGGAATACCTGCCACAGGGGTAGGTCAAAACGCACAGAGGTGTAGTGTGCCAAGGCAATTTGATCGCATGGGCGTAGCTTCGTTTCCTGGAGGGCTACGACGAGCGGACGGTGCAAGCGGAACAGCAACTTCAAGTCCTCTTGGTTGGAGCGAATGCTGCGAATATTCCAGTGAATAAGTGCCATCGTGAGAAGAAAAAGAAGATGCAAGAAGGGGTCACCTCGAAGGCCACTGAGGGCCTGGCTTCGAGCGAGCACTGCAGCCGCTATCAGTAGGCGGACAGTCATCGTCCATTGGTTCTATAGGTTCATCGGCCATCTTGTTAAGATGGCCGGGAGGGGGAGCTTCCTCCGCCGGTGAACGGCCAGATGTTCTGCTACCAGCGGTGCGGCCAGGCGAAACAGATGACGGTCTGGAGCGGCAACCGCTGGGTGGCGCAGGAGAAGAAATGCGCCGTGACGGAGAAGGAGAACTGTGCTTCCTATGAGCCTTCTTGGGAGGTTGTTTAGTGGAAGTACTGGTCGATGGCTGGGAGTTCAAGGTACGTAGGAAGTCTGCACGGGACGGTTCCTTCTTGAAGGCCCGTGCATCTGACTTCTGGGTCTTCGTCTTGGCAGAAGCTGATGAAGGTGCTTGTGTCTGAGGGGTGACGGGAGGAAGAGGAGACGTCGACCGGGCGATCTTAGCACTGGCCGAACGGACAACCGTAGTCCTGAAGGTCAGATCACATGTCTGCGCCGCCACCTCCCTGGTAGTCCAAGGAGAGGCGATGACAGTACTGTATTTCCCCCCTAGGAGCAGCTTGGGCTTCCTAATAGCAAATAGCTTGTGAGCAGCCGAGGTGGACACTTCTCTTTGACCTGAATTTCCTGTATACAGCATTCTTCCTTGTAGATAGGACAGTCGTGGGAGGACGCTGCATGGTCACCCTGACAGTTCACACAACGAGGAGACGGAGGTGGACAGTCACCCCATGGGCATCCCCGCACAAGTGACACATTTAGCCGCATTGGAACAAGACTGGCAAGTGTGATTAAAACGCTGACACTGGTAGCAGCGCGTAGGTGTAGGGACATAGGGGCGAACAGAAATAACCTCGTAGCCCGCTTTGATGCGCGACGGCAGCTGAACACTATCAAAGGTCAAGAAAAGTGTCCGGGTCGGTACAAGGTCATTGTTGCCCTTTTTCATGACCCTATGGACAGCCGTCACGCCCTGCTCAGCGAGGAAAGACTGAATCTTCTCGTCAGTCAATCCGTCGAGTGATCTAGTATATACCACACTACGAGACGAATTCAAAGTGCGGTGAGCCTCCACCCGGACAGGGAAAGTGTACAGGAGCATGGCCCGAAGCAGCTTTTGTGCCTGAAAGGCGCTCTCAGTTTCTAGTAACAAGGTACTGTTATGCAACCTGGTACAAGACTTGACAGATCCGGCTATGGCATCTACACCCTTCTGGACCCTTCTGGATAATGAAAGGGTTGACAGAGAAAAAATCCTTTCCGTCCTCAGATTGAGAAACTACGAGGAACTGTGGGGCAGGCGGTAGTACTTTTGTCACTGGTGACTGGTCAAGTTTCCGTTTTTGGGCAGAAGTCGAGAGAGAAGGAGAGAAATCCATTGCGGAGGAATCCCCCATGATTGCCAGCGTCTCCGATGGGAAATGGACGGAGGGACCAATCGGCATGGTCGGAAGATGTCAGCTCAGGCAATCACCCCTCCCCTGGGCCTGGCCTTTACCAGGATGTACGTGCGTGCCTTACTTGTCTACCCAGGGCGGGGAATTATGCGTTACCCCGTCACCGGCTACGCGTGCGAATGCGTGGGTCGGCCTTCAGGCACGCACAGGGAGGAAGGAAGAAGAGGAAAAAGAAGGGAGAGAGGGAGAGAAAGGACAGACTGTTTCAAACGCCGAGGCGGAGACCAGAGAAGGCAAGGAGAAGAAGGCAAGGAGAAGAAGGCAAGGGAAAGAGTAAGTAAGACAGTGAGATGGAGAAGAACAAAGAAAGGAACCAACCAAAGGAAGGAAGAAACCAGAAGTAGTGAAAAACCAAAATGACCGCAAATGTAGGTCATGGAACCGTCCATCTCTGGACGCAGGCGCTAACTACCCCTTGAGGGGGAGGGACTCCTTTTAGTCGCCTCTTACAACAGGCAGGAATACCTCAAGCCTATTCTAACCCCCAGACCCGCAGGGGGAAGATACAGTCTGTACGGCTCTGCAACCACGTGAGGGTGACCTATTACACAAACTGAAACTATAGGTTAAACTGGTAAAACCAATGTGGGAGAGACAAGGAATAACCCGAAGCTTATGTACACTGGTTTTCAATACACATGAAAAGTTGGCTGTTACAGTTATAAAGGTTACCTGTGTAACACAAGGGGTAAGGAGGGGTATAACACTCAGCTTGGAACCCTGCAGAATGCCAGCTTCTTGGACCCATGGGAAGCTAGGTTATGTACCAGCTCTAACCTGAAACATACAGTGGGATAAAAACTGATGACAAACACAAATCGGTAGGGAGCCTAAAAGTCCCAGTTATGCAGTATAAGTAAAATTCGATGGCACCAAACAGTGTAATAAGCCTTACGTAGGGGTCAATCCATATGAAGTGGTCCAGTGATGGTTGCTTGACCATTTTTAAATATTTTAATTTTTTTTATATGTGATTGCCCTATATTTGAGAAGTTAAAAACAGTTTTTAAAATAATTTATCTTGGACCTTTACTGGTTGGTGGCCATTTTTGTTTGTAGGTGCACGAGTTTTCAGTCTGGAGACATTAGCGAAAATTTTAATATCTCTGCATTAGGTTATGTTACAAAATTGCAACTGACATGATTGTTTTTAGAAAAGTGTCCTCTACAACATTACTCAAAATACCCTAAATTAAAAACTAACCAGTCAAAATTACCTCCAAAGTTTGGTATCCAAATTTTCAAAAATAACAAACAAGGAGTGATTTGAGACTATTTTTTTCCTATAGTTAGATATCATACACTACTAGCCTCATATAGAGCACAAACACTTACAAACGTTTCCTTATTTTTTTATGAATTTTTGAAATTTGAAAATTTTAATGTTTTGTAAAGTTTGGGGTTAGTTATCTCAAGTGGGACTGAATATAAAAATATGATTTTTGCACAGTTTGTACACCTATATGATAGCAATGTACTGCAAAAATTTCATCATTTATATCTGACTGTGAACAAAGATATGATTTTTTGAAAATGAGGAAATAATTCACATCTATTTAAATGGTTTATTGTTTCATTGTAATAAAATTTAATTGCGACATATATTTAGTTAACACTATCACCCAATATTAATTTAGTTTATTTATTTTTAATAGATTAGATTAGATTAGATTTACTTTCATTCCAATTGATCCGTAGTGAGGAGGTCCTCCAGGATGTGGAACATGTCAGAAAAACAATACATGACAAATATTTACAACTAAAACAAATAAGCTAATGTACCATTCCACAGGTCCCAAGTGGAATGATCGTCATTTTTTAATGAACACTAAGAGTCATTTTACAAATACTAATGCACTGAATTTAAAATAAAAAAGTTTTTTTATTTATTTATAAGGTAATAAACATGTAATACAACAACTGTAATACTTATTTACAATGAACACATTACTGCACTGAAATGGTGCAGAAGTTAGATTATACTTACACACAACCACACACACACACACACACACACACACACACACACACAGACACAGACACAGACACACAAATTTTCAGTGAACACATTACTGCACTGAAATTGTGCAGAAGTTATGTTGTACTTATATATTGCAATATTAAACAATAGGAGCTTTCGCTTTTGTTCTATGGTAATAAATATGCCTATTTACATTTAGGTTTATCGTCAATAAAAAAGTACATTATTGCTGGGTGAGGCATTGTTGTAGTCAGTCTGTTCTGAAACCTCTGTTAGAGTGGATGTACATTCTTCAAGGGTGTAGAATGTGTTATGTGCTCTGCTCTGTGTGTAATTTGTAATTAACTTCAAGAGATTAACTGGAATGCAATATCATGGATGAACAGTGCTCTGTAGAACAGATAGCAAGTAAAGTGGGTCACAAAACTGTTTACAGTTCAGTTTCAGAAAACTTGATAAATGTCAATGACTTTGATAAAGTTAGACAAACTTTGTTTAAATTTCGAGTAAGTTCTTCTGTAACATCAGTGTGTGAGCGTCATGAGAAGAAATATATTCTGAAGAACAACCACATTTTTGGAAGAAAGTGCTGTGATCCACTTAAAGTTCATAAAAAGCCTCTTACTAAAGGTTCAATGGAAATAAAACTTGAGCATTTGTCCTTGTTATGTGAGAGTGAAACAGATTCCCAAGTGAAACATAATGTGATTCCTGGAAAATCACTGTGATCATCTTGTTACTCAAAAATATTTGTTGTGAATCCAGAACCAGAATCTTGTAACCTTGTTAATTACATTTATATTCGTAATGAGGAAGCTGTTAGCACATCGGATTTTGCTTGTTTTAAGTTAGACTTATCTCCTGCTTCGAAAATAATAAAATAAAGTAGCAGAAAAAGAAAACCAGCTACTGAAAATAATGCACAACCAATTTCAGGCAAAATTAGAAGAGACTTGGAATCATGCTTTAATAATACAGATACTAACATTATTTCTAAAGAAGTACAAAACCTACCACCAGCATCATCTAACACTGAATATTTGAGCCTAATAGAGAAATTAAAAATTAAATGTTCAGTGACATCTAAAGAGGAAAAAGTTAAAATTTTAAGTTAGCTCCCCGACTCATGGTCAAGAGAAAAAATGGTTCATGAATTCACCATTTCTTGTCGTTTGGTTTACCTAACCTGAAAATTAGGGAGAGAGCAAGGCATTCTTCCAGTTTTAGGAAAGAAGAAAGGAGTAGGTCAGGGTGTATACGTGGACAAGGAAAAAAAATTCCCGGATTTTTCCCGGATTTCCCGGTTAAAAATACACTTTCTCCCGGGCGAAAGTACACTTTTTCTATGTTAAGTGACAGTATACTCTTCCTCGGCACTGTAAAACTCATCAATCCTTTGAATGTTTATTGTTTTATATACCGACGTAGAATTTCCCAGCACTTTCGAAAATGAATCTCAGGGGGGAAAAACACCTTTGATGTGCAGCAACATGTACGCTGCATATTTTCATATTACGAAGGTATAAATTTGAATTCCAACAAACACCGCATGGCACTTCCCGAAGCACTGAAATCGAGATTGCGATATGCTTTTGTAAGCGTGATCTCGCCAGCTGATGACAGCATAGGACACGTGATGTAATCAGCCAATAGCAATATCACTCTTAAGTATCGTGAACACACAAATAATGAAAGTTAATGGTTTAAATAAACATACATAGCACTCACATATAGTATTGGTCTCTAAGCTTAATAAGCTGGAAGAGAAGCTAAGTTTCCACATATAATGTTGATCTTTTTTGCGCGTGTTACACTTAAAGATACATCACACAAGTGTACCAGTAAAATTTTTAATAACGACGTAAATGTCTGATCTTCTGGACTCTAAATTTTTCTAAATGGTCGTCCTGAAAGATTTGACTTTTAATGAGAGTGAAACGCTTTGTGATTTAAGAAATTCATCGTACGTATAAGTAAATCTGCTTTGAATGTAGCGCTTTTCAAAACACCATTCGCAATATTTTCCCGCGACCTGTTAGACATAGCGCTTGCGCAGCTACGATGACACAGGAAGCTCTTATGCTCGTACGTGTAAAACATTAAAAGATCTTACATTGTGTCATAAAAGGAACAAGGCAAAAGGATACTTCAAAAGCGTCGGAATTTCATGAACCATACTAAAATGCATAATTCGGCTTCAAATGCACAATCGTATGTAAATTTTCTTGGAGTAAGCACTCCGTCTTCAGGCCACAAGTGGTCCATCGGGACCATCCGACCGCCGTGTCATCCTCAGGTGAGGATGCGGATAGGAGTTGCGTGTGGTCAGCACACCGCTCTCCCGGTCGTTATGATGGTTTTCTTTGACCGGAGCCGCTACTATTCGGTCGAGTAGCTCCTCAATTGGCATCACGAGGCTGAGTGCACCCCGAAAAATGGCAACAGCATATGGCGGCCGGATGTTCCCCATCCAAGTGCCGGCCACGCTCAACAGCGCTTAACTTCGGTGATCGCACGGGAACCGGTGTATCCACTACGGCAAGGCCGTTGCCCAAATTTTCTTGAAGTATCAGTACTATATTATCTCATGTTTTGTTCAATATGGCATAATGCCATACGTGCACTTGAAATGCAGCGAAAAGTTGAAACTAGCCAATAGTGTGAAATCAAACACTTCGTTTCAAATAAATTTACTGTCTCAGCAGAAAAGATTAATAAAAACCGGCAAAAATAACTTCATTGTTCTGTAAGGCGATTAATGCTTGACTGTCAGAAAGGTGAAAATAAAATCTGAAACTAAAAACATATTTTAGCCTTCTGTAATTATGTGAACTATTTTAATTAATTTGATAGCTCACTGCCACAAAAATCCGTTTTGTTATTGTTTAGCGTGAGATCAATAAACGAAGAGGAAACAACAAAATCACTGAACGTGAACACAGGTCACGTCGCGACGACCCACGTCCCCACCACAACTCAGACTGCTCTGTGCATCAGCCCCAGATTTACTATATTTTCGAATCGGGGAAATATTAAGAAGTGGCGCCCAGCCACACTTCTGTAACCAAAAGCGGGAGAAGGTACTACTCATACGCGACTCAACTGCGAATGCGCAAGATCCCGCCTGCAACTGCTCAAACGAATCTAATTTAAACAGTTATCACGTCACGCTTATCGGAGGCAATTTGTTGTTATAAAGCGTTGCATAGTCTTCCTAAAGCGTTTGATAGACTTTGCTGTTAGTAGACGCTTGTATGAGCACTGTTTTGTTGTATACGGCTCATTTCCTTTGTAACTTTTTTATTTTCGTTTTTTTTTCTCTCGTTCATGTTTTGTTGCTGCACCATTATTCTGCAGTAGCGGGATGCAGTAATGTCCTTTGTTAGAATATTGGTTCTTACCAGTCAAAATCACAAAAATTTAACTGAAAACTGAAACAAAGAAAAATTCCCGGAATTCTAAACAATTCCCGGGTTTTTCCCGGTTTTCTCCCGGATGAAAAGATTCCCGGGTTTTTCCCGGATCTCCCGGTTGTCCCGGGTCGTATACACCCTGTAGGTATAAGTGAAGAAACAATTAAAAAGATCCAGCAGTTTTTTGAAGATGATGAAAACAGTAGAATGTGCCCAGGTTGCAAAGATACCAAAACAGTTGTTATAAATGGAGTTAAAGTAACAAAGCAGAAATGACTAGTGCTGTTACATTTAAATGAATGTGAAACTGGAAGGTCAAAATTTTGTGACCTCCGCCCTAAGTGGCGTATTTTGCCTGGTTCCTCAGGGACACACTCTGTATGTGTTTGTTTATATCATCAAAATGTCAAACTGATGATTGCGGGTGCAAAACTCAGTGATCTTAATTACGAAGAGTTTTTAGATTTAATGGTCTGTGACACTAACAGTTATGACTGCGTGATGAATTCGTGTAATAAATGCCCTAGTAAGGAAATCGTTATTGAATTGTTTCACGAATATGAGGAGGAAATGCCAGACAGTATTACCTTCAAACAGTGGGTCACAACTGACAGGGCAGAAATGATAACAGTGGTAAAATCCCAGGAAGAGTACTTGGAATCTTTAATTAATAATTTACAAAAACTCAAGTCACCACTATATTTCTAAAATCAAATGTAAGTTTTGAAGAGCAAAAAAGCACAACTTCATGAAACTGAATGCATAGTGCTAGCTGATTTTGCAGAAATTTTTACATTTGTGATTCAGAATGCAATACAAGGAGAAAGATGAATTTTGCAGTTCTTCAATTTGCATTCTAAGCGACTACTTGGAGCACAACACTTTTGCTGAACATGTGTTTCCAAGTATGTAATAAAAAGTACATAAAAGAAAATTGTCCAATGTTGAGGAGCTGATATACTTTTCAGATGGAAGTGGTAGTCAGTATAAGAACAAAAAGTATTTTTCAAATCTGTGCAACCACAAAGTAGACTTTGGGTTGGAGGCTGAATGGCACTTTTTTGCATCCTGCCATGGTAAAAATGCATGTGATAGAGTAGGAGGTTCAACAAAACGTGAAGTAAGTAAAGCCAGCCTACAAAGACTAACCACAAACCAAATTCTCACAGTACAGGATGTGTATGTATTTTGTAAGGATAATATTAAAGGCATTAGCTATTTTCTTATCAAGAAAGAAGAGGTGGTTCTGCATATGAAAACAACACTTCAAACCAGATTTGAAAACTGTATAGCAATAAAAGGAAAACAGCATTTCCACAAATTCCTCTGCATTGCAGAGAACTTAGTTCGATGCTATGTAACATCAGAAACTGAAATTTATGAGGATCATTGTGTCAGTAAAATTACATCTCTGTCTTTAATGTTGAATTACATAGTGGCATGTGTGTATGATGGGCAGTGGTGGCTTGCAGAGGTTGAAAGACTAAGTTTGGAAAACAATGATGTTTTAGCGCATTTTTACCACCCTTCTGGCCCAAGAACATCATTCAAGAAAACTACGTGACAAAGTTTGGATACCAATGAAAAATTGGTTAAGGAAACTTTCAGTGCTTGAACTTACCACAGCAACTGGGAGGTCTTATTCTATATCAAAGAAGCTGCCTGAAGAAATAAGTGATCTTAACATTCACCACCAGGTTTAGGAAAAGTCGCATCTCTAAGGATGTTAATTGAAAATATTTATTTTAAGTATGCCAAAATAATATAAATGTTAATTTCAGTGATGTTTCCACTTTTTGTATATAATTCAGTACCTTACTTCAATAATAATAGGTTATATCCCGCCAATATCACACATGAATAGGCAAAGCCATAAGATCAGTTGTAGAGTAATGTGAATTATCTCCTCATTTTCAAAAATTCATATCTTTGTTCACAGTCAGATATCAATGTTGAAATTTTTACAGTACGTTGCTATAATATAGGTGTACAAACTGTGCAAAAATCATATTTTTGTATTCAGTCCCACCTGAGATAACTAACCCCAAACTTTACAAAAAATGAAAATTTTCAAATTTCAAAAATTCATAAAAAATTAAGGAAACATTTGTGTTTGTGCTCTATATGAGGCTAGTAGTGTATGATATTTAACTATAGGGAAAAAATAGACTCTCAAATCACTTCTTGTTTTTTTTATTTTTGGGCCTAAAAAGTTGATTTTTGAAAATTTGGATACCAAACTTTGGAAGTCATTTTGGCTTGTTATTTTTGAATTTAGAGAATTTTGTGTAATAGACAATGTTGTAGAGGACAATTTTCTAAAGCAATCATGTCAATTGCAATGTTGTAACTTAACCCAGTGCAGAGATATTTGTATTTTTGATAATGTCTCTAAACTGAAACATCGTTGCGTGCTTACAAACGAAAATGGCCGCCATTCACTAAAGGTCGAAGGTAAAATTTTTTAAAAACTGTTTTGAACTTCTCACTTTTAGGGTAATCACACACAAAAAATTGAGGCATTTCAAAATGGTGAAGCAACCAACTTATTTTTATTGGACCACTTCATTTGGTTTGACCCATAAGCCAAAAAAGACTGCAACAAGGTGTTTACGTTTAGAAAAAGCCTGTCGGATTGCTGTTTCTGACCTAAGCAGATGATCATGTGGTGGACATTAAAAAAAAAAAAAAAAAAGGGAATAGTGGTCTGTGTAATTGTCCAGAAATAAATCAGCACTGGACTGGACTCCCTTGTCATGGACATTATGCTATTTATGGCATGGTGAAGAGGGTTCCATTTAAAATGCTTCCTTGATGTACACTGCTTTACTATACAAGTTTGTCAGATGAAACTTCACCAATTAGGTACTTAAGAAGCTGTTGGGATAGACAAGAACCGTACGAGTATGGGTAGCAAACCATGAAATCTCTACTTATGGAGTTTTTGAGTACACTGTGCCTTCTAGTACTATCACATGTCCTTTGTACATCATGAATTATGCTAAATAAACAGAGTCTCAATACGAAAGTCTGTTATAAGTCTGATTCCAAAGGGACAGGCTGTTGGTGGTAGATCGGCAAATCTTCAACCCACATTGACAGCGGCTGCAGGATCATCTGGTCTACAGTATCCAGACCAGACAATGGCTGACCATTCACTCAGAGTTCTTTCCTACACAGGGCAGCACTGCAATGCTTCTGTGACCTGTTCTGTCCTTCCCTGGTGTGAGAAGGGGGGGGGGGGGGGGGGGGACCAAAACTGCCTCCTTCCATGATTCAAGAAATCGAACTGTGGCCATATTTTATTAAAAGTTGTAGAAGACTGTCCTTTGGTTTACTTCCAAGATGTTGGAGTATACTGTACTCGATTCATTCTGCAGTTGATCAGTGTTTGAACCGATGCAGAACTACATACCTGCTTCTGATTCCTATGTAGCGTTTCTTCACTTCAAGGCTGAAAAGATGCATCTCGGGCATGGTAGCCACATACTTAATTTGGTCAATCCATTCCTGGACACTGTCACTGTGTTCAAATACAAGGTCTGTTCAAATAAATTCCAGAACTTTGCCCATAAAATTTTTCTACGCTTATATTTTACATATTGTGCATGGTCTCCTTTGAAATACTCTCCTCCACAATTAATACACAATTCCCAAAGACATTTCCAAACACGGAAGCTGTCTTAGTACATCTCTTGCTAGATCACGCAAAGTGCTGTCTCTGAATATTTCCTTTAATCTCATCTTTCATTGCAAATCTTCATCCTTTCAATGGGATTTTCAATTCTGGAAATAAAGGAAAGTCCGCAGGACACAGGTCTGGAGAGTATAGAGGATAAGGCAGTACAGAGATTTTGTTTTATGTGCAACTGTCATGCACCAATAGGGATGAATGTGCAGGCACATTATTGTGATGCAAGAGCCATGAATTGTCTTGCCACATTTCAGGCCATTTCATTCTCACATTCTTGCAGGCATCGCAACATGTACTGATAGTACCATTGATTAACAGTTTGTCCCTGTGGCATGAATTCTTAATGAACTAATCCTTCAAAGTCAAAGAAAATTACCTGCATGGTTTTGACATTTGACCTGAGGAGCTTATTTTTCGTCTTGGAGAACCTTTCTGAACCACTGTGAAGACTGAACCATGGTCTCAACATAATAACCGTAGACCCGTGTCTCATCACCAATTATGATTCTTTTAAAGAACATTTCGTTCTCATTTGCGCAATCCGAAAGCTCTGCACAGATATCTTGTTTTGTGTGTGTGTTTCAATTTTTATAGGGAATTAGTAACTTTTTAGCTCAACAGATTAAAAAATAATCAAAAGGCTTAAATTAAAGTTATTTGTTCATTGCCTTAACAATTCACTGCACCAGTCAAAATGAAACTCCACTTTTTTTGTTTTGGTTTTAGGGCACAAAACTGCTATGGTCTGTGACTTAGGAAACAATAAAAAACGAAAATGGAAAGCAGCAGCAATGGGAACGAAACTCAAGAAATTGGAAAAACTAAAAGCAGAAGGAAAGCTTAAAAATCCACTACAGAAAGGGGTTAGTTGTCCCCAAAAAGAGCTTCAAATAACTGACGTCATCTCACTGGCACTAATAAACTCGAGAACGCGATCGGCCGAGCACGTGTCATCTGCTAAAATGGACGATATATCAGGCGACAGCTGTAGACGGGCGCGTAACGGAGTAAAATAGGGGCACTCAATTAAAAGGTGTCTTACCGTCCACAGCTGAGAGCAGTGGGGACAGAGTGGGGGAGGATCACCGCTTAAAAGCTGTCGATGGCTAAAAAGACAGTGCCCTATCCGGAGTCTAGTTAAAATTACCTCCTCCCGACGGCGCGTCCGGGAGGAAGAGGTCCAAGCACAGGGAAGAGCTTTCACGTCCCGCAATTTATTATGGGGAAGTGTCGGCCAATGTGTGTGCCATAAAAGAACAACACGACGACATAAAACACTCCGTAGATTGGCGAAGGGAATCGATCGAATAGCTGGCCGAAGAAGAGAGACTGCAGCCTTGGCCGCTATATCGGCCGCCTCATTGCCACAGATACCAACATGTCCTGGGAGCCAGAGGAACGCCACAGACGCCCCCCAAATGGAGCAAGCGCAGGCAGTCCTGAATCCGGTGGACCAGAGGGTGGACAGGGTAGAGAGCTTGGAGACTGAGGAGAGAGCTTAGAGAATCTGAACAGATAACATACTGTATCCGCTGATGGCGGCAGATGTATTGGACAGCCTGGAGAACAGCGTAAAGCTCCGCAGTATAAACCGAACACTGGTCGGGAAGCCGAAATCAATTTGGGGTGTTGCCAACAATATAGGCACTCCCTACACCCAACGATGTTTTCGAGCCATCAGTGTAAATAAATGTGGCTTCCTTCATTTGTGCACATAGAGCAGCAAATGCCTGACGATAAACAAGTGAAGGGATACCATCCTTGGGGAAATTGACAAAGGTCACGAAGCAGGCAGATCCGGGGATGGAGCCAAGGCGGTGCTGTACCCCAAGTTGTCAAGAAGGTTTTAGGAAAGCGTAAGGAAAGAGAATTGAGCAGTTGACAGAAGTGGACTCCTGGTGGCAGTAGGAAGGGCGGCCTGCATACCCTACATCCAAAGAGGTGTCGAAAAAAAGTCATGGGCCGGATTAGCAGGCATGGAAGACAGATGGCTAGCATAACGACTCAGAAGGACAGCACGCCGATTGGACAGCGGAGGTTCAGCAGTCTCAGCATAAAGGCTTTCCACAGGGCTGGTGTAAAAAGCTCCAGACACTAAACGTAATCCACGGTGGTGGATAGAGTCGAGATGCCGAAGATTAGACGGCTGAGCAGAGGAGTAAACTATGCTTCCATAGTCCAGTTTCGAGCGCACTAAGGCGCAATAGAGGCGGAGAAGGACCACTCGGTCCGCTCCGCAGGAGGTACCATTCAGGACACTGAGGGTGTTGAGGGATCGCAGACAGCGAGCCGAAAGATAGGAAACGTGGGAGGACCAGCACAGTTTTCTGTCAAACATAAGACCCAAGAATTTAGCGACGTCCGAAAACGGAAGGTTGACAGGTCCTAGATGTAAGGAGGGTGGAAGAAACTCCTTACGTCGCCAAAAATTAACACAAACGGTCTTACTGGGAGAAAAATGGAAGCTGGTTTCGATGCTCCAAGAGTGGAGGCGATCGAGACATCCTTGAAGACGTCATTCAAGAAGGCTGGTCCGTTGAGAGCTGTAGTAGATTGCAAAATTGTCCACAAAGAGCGAGCTCGAGACATCAGGAAGGAGACAATCCATAATCAGATTTATGGCAAGGGCAAACAGTACAACACTCAGCACGGAGCCCTGGGGTACCCCGTTTTCTTGGGAGAAAGTACGGGAGAGAGTGGTGTTCACCCGCACTCTAAATGTGCGCTCTGCCATAAATTCATGAAGAAAAATGGGGCAGCCAACCTCGAAAGCCCCAAGAGAACAGTGTGCGGAGGATGCCCGTCCTCCAACTGGTAGCGTATGCTCTCTCCAGATCAAAAAAGATTGCTACTGTTTGGCGTTTCCGGAGAAAATTGTTCATGATATAAGTGGAGAGAGCAACAAGATGGTCAACTGCAGAACGATGCTTTCGGAAACCGCATTGGGCAGGTGTTAAAAGACTGCGGGACTCCAGCCACCAAGCTAAACGGCAATTCACCATACGCTCCGAAACCTTACATACACTACTCGTGAGAGAAATGGGGCGATAGCTAGAGGGGAGATGTTTGTCCTTTCCAGGTTTCGGAACAGGAACGACGATAGCTTCCCGTCATCGTCTGGGAAAAGTACTGTCGGTCCAAATTCGATTATAAAGGCGAAGGAGGTAAAGCAGACTATGCTATGATAAATGCAGCAACATTTGGATGTGGATACCATCCGGTCCTGGGGCAGAGGAGCGAGAAGAAGAGAGTGCATGCTGGAGTTCCCGCATGGAGAAAACAGTATTGTAGCTTTCGCGATTTTGAGAGGAGAAAGCAAGAGGTCGCACTTCCACTGCACGTTTCTTTGGGAGAAACACTGGCGGGTAATTTGAAGAGCTCGAAATCTCAGCAAAGTGTTGACCCAATGAGTTAGAAATTGCGACGGGGTCTACTAATGTATCATGCGCGTCAGTGAGCTCAGAGACCGGGGAGAAACTAGGTGCGCCTGAGAACCGTCGAAGCCGACTCCAAACTTCCAAGGAGGGAGTGGAGGTGTTAAATGAGCTAGTAAAGAATTTCCAGCTTTCGTTCTTGCTATCGCGTATGACGCGATGGCATCGCGCTCGGAACTGCTTATAGCGGACACAATTGTCCAAAGTAGGATGGTGGCGGAAAACGCGAAGAGCACGTCGCCGCTCACGTATTGCGTCACGGCATGCCTCGTTCCACCAAGGAACTGGGGGGTGCCGGGGCAATGCGGAGGTGCGTGATATTGAACGTTCCGCAGCTGTAAGAATTACTTCTGTAATATGTGTGACCTCATCATCGACGCTAGGAAAGTGACTGTCATCGAATGTCGCTAGAGACGAAAAAAGTGTCCAATCGGCTTGGCCAAACTTCCAGCGTCGCAGGCGCATATATGGCTGTTGAGGCTGCAGTCTAAGGACACATGGAAAGTGGTCACTCGAGTGTGTATCATCAAGGGCGAACCATTCGAAGCACCGAGCTAGCGGAACAGTACCGACCGAAAGGTCCAAATGAGAGAAATTTGTCGTGGAGGCAGACAAAAATGTAGGGTCCCCAGTGTTGAGGCAAACTAGATCCGCTTGGTGGAAGACGTCTAGCAATAGCGAGCCACGCGGACAAGGATGTGGAGATCCCCAAAGCGGGTGGTGGGCATTGAAGTCCCCAACCAGCAAATAGCAAATAGGGGGTGGGGGGTGGGGGGGGGGGGGTGGAAGCTGACCAAGAAGATAAAGGAGATCAGCTCGTGCCATTGGTGTGGACGATGGAATGTATACAGTACAAAGAGAGAAGGTGTATCCAGAAAGGGAAAGACGGGCAGCGACTGCTTGGAAGGAAGTGTTTAAGGGGATTGGGTGATAATGGAGAGTATCATGGAGAAGAATCACGAGCCCTCCATGTGCTGGAGTGCCTTCAACAGAGGGGAGGTCAAATCGGACGGACTGAAAATGGGGGAGAACAAAGTGGTCATGGGGACGCAGCTTTGTTTCCTGAAGACAGAAGATGACCGGCGAGTAGGATCGTAAGAGGATCGACAATTCATCCAGATTGGCTCGAAGGCCGCGGATATTCCAGTGGATAATGGACATAGGGTGAACAGAAAATGGAAGAATGTGACCAAGGTTGCCGTCAACTCAGCGACTGCTCAGAGCTTGCGACCGACAGCATGGAATGGCATTCAGCTGAAGGCAGAAGATCCTGATCCATAGGTTGTTCAGGAGCAGCTCCTGCCCCCAGCGATCGGCCGTCAGCAGTGCGCCTCGGCGACAGGCCAAGGGCGATTACCGCCAGGTGGTGCTGTAGACGAGACACGCCTTGGCGGAGAAGGAGATGAACTGTGTTTCTTACTAGCCTTCTTGGAAACATGATGTTTAGATGAAGGAGGAACCGATGGTTGTGAAGTTGGGGTACGTAAAACATCTTCACGAGTATGCTCTTTTTTCGAAGTCTTGGTGTCTGACTTTTGGGCTCGAGATTTAGCAGAACCCGATGAAGGGTGAGCCATAGAGTAGGCAGGCGAAAGTGGGGAGGTTGAACGGGCGATCTTTGCGCTGGCCGATCTGACGACCGTGGCACTAAAGGTAAGATCACAAGTCTGCGTGGCCGCCTCCTTTGTTGGCCGAGGAGAGGCAATGACAGTGCTGTATTTTCCTGTCTGAGGCACGGTGGGCTGTCGACTGGCGAATAATTTTCGAGCAGCACTCTGATTTCCTGAATGAGCTTTTTGTCTTTAAAAATGGGGCAATCTCGAGAGGAAGCAGCGTGGTCACCCATACAATTGATGCAACGAGGGGATGGAGGTGGACAAGCACCCTCATGGGTATCCTTGCCACACGTACCACATTTGGCTGGATTGGAACAGGACTGGCTGGTGTGATTGAACTGCTGACATCGATAGCAACGCGTAGGGTTTGGGATGTAAAGGCGAACAGAAATTATCTCATAGGCTGCTTTGATTTTTGATGGGAGTTGAACTTTGTCAAATGTCAAGAAGACAGTACAGGTTGGAATGATGGTAACAGTGAAGTACGCAGCAATTTTTGTGCCTGGAGGGCACTGATTGTTTCTAACAACAAGGTGCCATTTCGTAATCTGGAACAAGACTTTACAGGACCTGCAATTGCATCGACACCTTTCTGAATAATGAAAGGGTTGACCGTGGAGAAGTCGTGACCTTCATCAGACCGAGAAACAACAAGGAACTGTGGCAATGATGGAAGGACTGTCTGTGGCTGAGACTCGAACTTACGCTTGTGAGCTGACATAGTAAAAGATGAGGAAACCATTGCGAAAGTATCCCCCATGATTACCGGTGTCTCCGATGGCGCGCTCCTTCCTTGTGGGGGCCCTCTCTGAGGGCTCTCCCGCCTTAGGTGATTGTTCACACCTCAGGTCACACCTCCCGACAAACGGACGGAGGGACCAATCGGCACTTTCGGAAGGTATCAGCTCGGGTAATCACCCCTCCCTGGGCCTGGCCGTTACCAGTGGGTACGTACGTGTCCTACCTGTCTACCCGGGGCGGGGAATTACGCGTTACCCCATCACCGGCTACGCATGGAAATGCATGGGTCGGTCTTCAGACACGCACAGGGAGGAAAAAAGAGAAAGGGAAAGGAAAGAAGAGAGGTCTCAAACGCCGCAGCGGAGAAAAGGGCAAAGAGAAGAGGTAAGGAAAAGAGAAGGACAAAGGAAGGACGAAGACTTGCAAGCGGAGAAAGCAAAGAATTTGTTACAGTCTCGAGCGTCCGTCTCCGGACGTAGGCACAAAACATACCCCCAGAGGGGGAGAAAGGGAAGGAAAGAGGGGGGAAGGATGCGGAAAGGGAAGGTATGCAGCCCGGAAAGGAAGGAAGGCCACGTTAGCTCGGGGTCCCGTGCTCGCTACGCACGTATCCACAAAAGAGTTGTGAACCCCCTGGGGGGAAAAACTCCACTGTGAATGCTGTTCTTGAACATGGGGCGAGTTGGTTGATGTTGGTAAGCAGCTGGAAATTGCTCTGACTACTATCAAACAATTGCAGCTGCTGTGAATTGGTGTGTTGGAAGAAATCCTGTGATACCTGTACCACAGGTACATTAAGTGCTATCCTCTCCCGTAGATCCTGTCTCCTCTGCAGAAAGTACAGGATCTGTAATTATGTGTCTACTTGACTGCGTGTCAATGGTTGATCTCCGTGTTCTGTGGATGCAGACCAGGGAGGACTCAGGGTGTCACACCAATCAACAAATATCTGAGGTGCTGTCTTTCAGTAAAACTGAGCCAGTGGGATACACTTCACCTGTTTTGGGGAAACCTGTTTTGACCAGTATCAGGAGGAAGCAAATGCAGAAAGGTAGAGGTCTATTAATCGCCAGCAGTTCAAACATATAGTGAATGATGGTACCCTTAGGGTAATGGCAGCAAGGGACAGGAAAGGACGCCAGATACACTTGGTGTGTATATCTGGGGGCCTCATTCAACATGTTGAAGATGTTATTCCCACAGCCATGGAGGGGACTGGGTGCAATTAGCTGAAGATTGTGGCGCATTGGAACAAATAATGCCTATCGTCTGGATTCCCAAGATCATTCTTGGGTCATTCCAGTAACTGGCAGAGTTTCAACGAAGCTCACAATTGGCAGCATTGTCCCCAGAACTGATCTTGGCCCTTTGGTTCTGAGTCGAGTGGAAGGACTGAACCAAGACTTCGAAAGTCCTGTGCCAAGCTAGGCTGCACTTCCCGAACTTGCGCCATACGGTTCAGAACTGTAGGGTTCTCCTACATCTACATTTATATTCTGCAAGCCACCCAATGGTGTGTGGCAGAGAGCACTTTACGTGCCACTGTCATTACCTCCCTTTCCTGTTCCAGTCGTGTACGGTTCGCGGGAAGAACAACTGCCAGAAAGCCTCTGTGCACGCTTGAATCTCTCTAATTTTTTATTTGTGATCTCCTCAGGAGGTATAAGTAGGGGTAAGCAATATATTCGATACCTCATCCAGAAACACACCCTCGAAACCTGGACAGCAAGCTACACCACGATGCAGAGCGCCTCTCTTGCAGAGTCTGCCACTTGAGTTTGCTAACATCTCCGTAATGCTATCACGCTTACCAAATAACCCTGTGACGAAATGCACCACTCTTCTTTGGATCTTTTCTATCTCCTCTGTCAACCTGACATGGTACGGGTCCCACACTGATGAGCAATAGTCAAGTATAGGTCGAACGAGTGTTTTGGAAGCCACCTCCTTTGTTGATGGACTACATTTTCTAAGGACTCGCCCAATGAATCTCAACCTGGCACCCGCCTTACCAACAATTAATTTTATATGATCATTCCACTTCAAACTGTTCTGTACGCATACTCCCAGATATTTTACGGAAGTAACTGCTACCAGTGTTTGTTCCGCCATCATATAATCATACAATAAAAGAGCCTTCTTTCTATGTATTTGCAATACATTACATTTGTCTATGTTAAGGGTCAGTTGCCACTCCCTGCACTTCCCTGATACTTCCAGCACAGGGAAGGAGCATGTAGAGGAACTCTGGTTCAAGTTTAAAAGAATATTTGACCATGCACTGGATAGATATATATGCAGTAGATCAGTTCATAATGGGACGGAACCTCTGTGGTATACAGTAACTGTAAAGAAACTTCTAAAGAAACAGAAACTACTGCATAATAGGTGTAAAACAAAGTGTAGGGCTATGTGAAAGATAGATACTGAATGAAACACATTTTGCTGTCAAGAGAGCAGTGAGGGATGCCTTCAATGACTACAGTACCCGAATACTATCAAGTGATCTTTCATAGAACCCAAGTAAAATCTGTTCACATGTAAAAGCTGTTAGCGGCACCAAAGTTAAGTGTCCAGTCCGCAGGAACTGAAATTGAGGGCAACAAAGCAAAAGCTGAAACACTTAAGTCCATTATCAAATGTTCCTTCAGAAAGGAAAAGCCAGGAGAATTGCCCCAAATTAATCCTCGTACCACTGAAAAGATGAACAAGATAACTATTAGTGTCAGTGGTGTTGAGAAATAGCTGAAATCATTAAACTGAACAAAGCTCCAGGGCCCAATGGAATCCCTGTCAGATTCAGTATTGAATTTGTGGACGAGTCAGCTCTCTTCCAACTATAATCTATCATAGGTTCCTCTAACAAAGCACCATGCCAAGTTCTTAAAAAAAAAGGGCACAGGTCACATCCGTCTATATGAATGGTAGTAGAAGTGATCTACAAAACTAGCATCCAATATCCTTGACACTGATTTGTTGTACAATCTTAGAACATATTCTGAACTCAAACACAATGAGGTTTCTTGAACAGAATGACCTCCTCAATGCCAACCAGCACAATTTCAAAAACACCGATCAAGTTAAACCCAACTCACGTTTGTCATGTGACATACTGAAAGCTCTGAATCAAGACATTCAGGTAGATGCAGTATTTCTCAATTTTCAAAAGCATTTACTCAGTACAGCACCTAAGCTTATTTTCAAAAGAACACACAAGTGGGGTGTCAAGTGAAGTTTGTGACTGGATTGAGGACTATTTGGTAGGAAGATGCAACATGTTATCTTTGATGGAGAGCCATTGTCAGAGTAGAAGTAACTTTGGGTGTGCCTCAGAGAAATGTGTTGGGACCTTTGCTGTTTATATTGTATATTAATGAACGACCTTGCAAGCAATATTAATAGTAAAATCAGGCTTTTTGCAGATGATGCAGTTATCTACAACGAAGTACTATTTGAAAGAAGCTGCATAAATATTCAATCAGATCTTGGTAAGATTTCAAAGTGGTGCAGAGATTGGCAACTTGCTTTAAATGTTCAGAAATGTAAAATTTTGCACTTCGCAAAATAAAGAAATGTAGTGTCTTATGACTATAATATCAATGAGCCACTGCTGGAATCAGCCAACTCATCCAAATACCAGGGTGTAACACACTGTAGGGAAGTGAAATTAAATGTCCACATACGTTCAGTCATGGATACAGCAAGTGGTAGAATTTGATTTAAGGATAGAATACTGGGTAAGTGCAGTCAATCTACAAGGGAGATTGCTTGCAAATCACTCTTGCGAGCGGTTCTAGAATATCGCTCAAGTGTGTGGAAACTGTACCAGATAGGACTAACAGGGAATATTGAACATATACACAGAAGGGCAGCACGAATGGTCAGATTTGTTTAAGCCATGGGAGAGTGTCACAGAGATAATGAAGGAACTGAACAGGAAGGTTCTTGAGGACAGATGTAAACTACCCCAAGAAAATCTATTTACAAAGTTTCAAGAACTGGCTTTAAATGATTACTCTAGGAATCCACTACAACTCCCTATGTATCGCTCATGTACATATTGTGGAGATAATATTAGGATAATTACTGCACGCACTGCAGTCAAATAGTTACTATTCCAACACTCCATATGTGAATGAAACAGGAAGAAACACTAATCTCTGGTACAATGGGACATACCCTCTATCACGCACATCACGAGGGTTTGCAGAGTATAGATGCAGATTGTGAGGTGAAGTTCTTTCTAATCTTGAATCAGGAGCCATGGGACGAACTTGGTGGCAACACAATGCATTCCAAGATGTTGAATCAGGATTTCATGACGATTCAACTGAAATGTTGCATTCTTCTGCAACCTCTCGCGGACAGTCTGTCTTAGATTGGCACGCACAATTTTGCTAACATTCCTGACATGAGCATCGCTGATAGACACAGAAGGGCAACCTGAATGAGGGTCATCTTCAACAACTTCCATCCGGCCATTGTGTGAATCACTCTTAACACCGAGTATGGCTTAAAACACTCATCATTTGGTGTCTCTCTGTTTTCTTGAGTTTTATGCAAAATTTAATGAAGATGTGTCACTCCTCACACTCCGTCATCTTGAAATTCGCAAACTGTGCGACACAACTTTCTACTAAATACAGCACTGAACAATAAATAACTGACATACGACAATGTCACTTCCACCAGTAACACAGAAAAAAAAAAAAAAAAAAAACCAAAGGCGTGTGCTAGGAAGTCAACCACCTTTCACTCCAACACACCATTGGCATGAAATTATGAATGTTCTGGAATTTTCTGAACAGACCTTGTACATCCAGCTGATTGTACTGCGTTTAGTTAGCCTTGCAACACAACCACTTTTTTGACACTGGACATATCCAGATCAGAGAATGGTCACTGGTGTGAAAGTCACTGACCATCCTCACTAAGCTGTGTCTCATAGGGATAGAGAGCCACCTTGTGATACCTACAGCAAGGAATGACCAGGTAGCAATCCTGAAATGAAGCATGCTGTGCCCAATATGCAAATGATGGTGCTTTTGAAAACAAAAGGAAATCAATAACTACACCCCTGGTGCAGACAGTAGCATTGTCCAATTACACATTGCGTTCATTACATTCAACATGGAGAAATGGTCAGGGAACCTTGCACTGATTTATGTTAGAGCCTTAACTCCAAAAATGTCATTACGGGAGTAGAGTACATAACATACAAAGTTTCATATCAGTGCACACTCCGCTGCAGAGTGAAAATCTCATTCTGGAAACATCCCCCCCCCCCAGGCTGTGGCTAAGCCATGTCTCCGCAATACCCTTTCTTTCAGGAGTGCTACTTCTGCAGCGTTCATAGGAGAGCTTCTGTTAAGTTTGGAAGGTAGGAGACGAGATACTGGCAGAAGTAAAAGCTGTGAGGACGGGGCGTGAGTTGTGCTTGGGTAGCTCAGTTGGTAGAGCACTTGCTTGCAAAAGGCAAAGGTCCCGAGTTCGAGTCTCAGTCCGGCACACAGTTTTAATCTGCCAGGAAGTTTCATATCAGCACACACTCCACTGCAGAGTGAAAATCTCATTCTGGAAACATAACATACAGTTACTTAATATGGCATATACAATATTACACCAACTATTTGCAAGCTTTGAGTGTGCGAGAGGAGTGGGGTGTGACATGTTTTATTAACTATGACTAATAGACCAACTTAAATTCTCCCCTCAGCAAGGAAATCTTGTTTTGTTGGGAGCTACATCTATGAAGTCTTATCAGTAAATCAGAGACGTATGGCAAACATATGAACTAATACCATCCCTGTTCTAACACTTTCAATTCTTCCATGTGTGTCCTGAACTGAATTCATCAGTGATGGTTTTCTATATTTGCTTATACTCTCATTGCCGTAACTGCAAACATGCAACAGCTGATTGTTCAGTGGAAGGACTTCTTATTACCTCCAACAGCCTTTATAGGCTACACTCCTACTTCTGTAGATTTTCTTTCAACCCATCACCCAAATTAAGTGAGAGGTAGTCTCCTGGTTTTTGTATCGCACTTTTATGTTTCTTTTTGTCTTCTTGGCTTTTATCTTTTATTGGCGGAGACAAACAAGTTTGCTTACTGTGTTACGTATCAATCTTTTTTGTTATGAACCTTGCTCTCTGCCTGGTATCAGAATGAAAATATGGACTGTTCTGCAACTACTGTCTGAGTAGACATGTTGATTTTTGCAATGGGCATCTTGGCCACTGAAGCAAAAGATGATGAGCAAGATGGTAATGGCAATGATTTTTACTATTTTTTCCCCTCAGCTTAAGGAATTTGCTTGACGACCTATTTCTGGTAACTCTTTTCCTCCTAAAATATTTTGAAGTTTTGTTTTCATGAAAAAAAAAAAAAACTGATAAAATCTGAAGTGAGCATGAGAGTCCTTCTTTCTGAACCGTATCACTATATTTGCCACACATTACCTGACCATTACATGGAAGTATTACGTAGTTGTATTACTAATACTTTATTTAAAACATATTGAAGCCTACTACTCACCCACTTAATGTTTCCGAAATATGTTATATTCCTTCTGCCATTCCTTCAGACCATTCCTTGGCATTAGTTGTTAAATGTCATGGTATGAGACCATATATGTGTTTGAGTTAAGGAAATTACATTTTCCCCCATCGTAAAACAGTGTCCTCAAACCCCTTTTGCATTTAAAGAGCAGGTTACCATGTTTAAAAATGATCATTTCAAAAAATAGTGCACTGTTCCTAAGCTGTTTTCCTGATTGAAAGCATGTCATTATATAGTGTAATGCAGTTTGGTTATAGGAAGGAGACACTATAGAACATCTACGAGGGCCGTTCAGAAAGTAACCTCCGGTTGATTTAAAAAAATACACCAAGTTAAATAAAAATATTTTAATATATACATCTTACAACTACATCTTTGCACTATTTTTCTACATAGTCTCCATAGCGATTGAGGCACTTATCGTATCTCTTCACAAGCTTTGGAATTCCTTCTGCATAAAAATCACCCGCTTGTGCCTGGAGCCAGCCTGTGACCGCATCTTTGAGCTCTTCGTCGTCATCAAACCGCTGTGACCCGAGCCATTTCTTCAAATGCACGAAGAGGTGATCATCACTTGGCGCCAGGTCTGGGCTGTAAGGTGGATGGTTGATAACGTGCCACTTGAAAGACTCAAGAAGGGCCGTTGTTCTGCGAGCAGAGTGAGGACGGGCGTTATCGTGCAAAAAAACGATACCGGAAGTCAGCATACCACGGCGTTTGTTCTGTATAGCCCGACGTAACTTTTTTATTGTTTCACAGTACACGTCTTGATTAATGGTCGAACCACGTTCCATGAATTCAACCAACAACACCGCTTTGGCATCCCAAAACACCGTTGCCATCAGTTTTCTGACAGAAAAATCTTGCGAGGCTTTTCTTGGTTTGGTAGGCGAATTTGAATGTGCCCACATCTTTGATTGTTCTTTTGTCTCAGGGTTCACGTACTTAATCCAGGTTTCGTCACCGGTCACGATTCTGTTTAACAATGGTTCTCCTTCGTCCTCATAACGTGACAGAAAGTCTAATGCAGAGGCCATTCTTTGAGTTTTGTGGTGGTCGGTAAGAATTTTGGGCACCCATCGTACACAGAACTTACGGTAACCCAATCTTGCTGTCACTATCTCGTACAAGAGTGTCTTAGAAATCTGTGGAAAACCAGTAGACAACTCCGACATTGAGAAACGTCGATTTTCACGAACTTTTGCATCAACTGTCTGAACGAGTTCGTCAGTCACCAATGATGGTCTACCACTCCTCTCTTCATCATGAACGTTTTCTCGTCCACTTTTAAATAAAAGTACCCATTCACGGACAACTCCTTCACTCATAACTCTTGGTCCGTACACGGCACAAAGCTCACGATGAATAGCTGCTGCAGAATATCCTTTGGCTGTAAAAAACCTTATGACAGCACGCACTTCACATTTGGCGGGGTTTTCTATTGCAGCACACATTTCAAACTGCCACAAAAACTAAACTAGCGCAGGTACGACGTTCACTCGACCACGGCTTGATGCCGACTGACCTGTTGAGTGCGTGAACGCACAGATGGCGTCGCTACTCCCCTCACAACCCGCACTGTGACCGATCGGAGGTTACTTTCTGAACCGCCCTCGTATTTTAATCATAATAAATACACCTTAATACATGTCCCCTTTCAGGTCCACTACTTACATTTCCCTGTTACGTGGCTGTACAGTTTTCTTAGTTGGTAGGGTATTAGTACCAGGGAAACAAATGTTTAGCCAAAGACAGCCCAACGTGCAAAAGTAAGACAAATACAACTGATGTGCAGTGCACTCCCCAGAGTGCTGCCTGTTAACTACACTTGGCCAGCCTCCTTGCAGTGAACAGGAGTAGTCATTTGATTGGAATACAGCTAGTCAGAACATCCAGTTAACTGGTGACAAAACAGGAGCTTCCGATTAGGGTGCTCCTTCTGGTTACCTGCAGTGCTCTCAGACAAGGCGATGAGCAAACAAGTGAGGCAGCTATTTGGTTAAGGAAAGTGGACTGAAACTGACAATGCACGTTTTAATAGACCTTAAATGTCATTAAGGGAAGCAGGTATGCTTAAGTTTACATACATAAGAAAATGCTGCTTGCAAAAATGCTATTGCCGAGCACATTAAAATGCTTATAAAAAGATAATCAATTTAGTTTAGGTATCCAGAATGAATTTCAGTGTGTGTGTGTGTGTGTGTGTGTGTGTGTGTGTGTGTGTGTGTGTGTGTGTGTGGTGGTATGCCTGAAATGGATGTCTAACAGAGTTTTGAAAGAATGGAGGACTAAAAACAAGCCATATGCAGCTTTTAAGGATAGTCCTACTCCAAAGGTGAAGGAACATGTAATCTCCATTTAACACAATGCCATACAGAAAGGAAAGCATGTTCATGAAACTTTTGAAGATGATTGTCTGCATGCAAAGATACCAAGAACTTCTAGCAGGAACTGAATGTACATTGTATACAGTATTATTCAAAACTCATGTCCCATAGGACATATGGACATATGGACCAAAACCAGAAAAAAATCCCAGTAAACACAGGATCTAAAATATATACCTTAAGGGCTATGAGCACTACTTCATCATACGGTGAAACAAATCTCTTCTATTGCAAGCTCTTTGCTGTCCATATTTTGAGAAGTGTTAGCATTGACCAAAACAAGGAACAAGTGTCCAGTAAACAAGGGCACTAAAATGCATACCATAAGAGCTAGGAGTAGTTGCTCAATACATGAGATGTGTGTCATGGTACTTCATAGCTCTTAAGCCACACAATTTAGGGCCGTTTCTTACTACACGTTGATCCTTAATTTGGTCCATAGTACCATCTCAGAACGTTTCTCAGTGGAGTTCTGGTTAACCCTACTTGCCCTACAGAAAATGATTTTCCAATAATCCTGTATAGGGAGTCATTAACGAGAAAATGCAATCTGTGCATAGTGTCACATACTGAGATGTAAATCCAGAATTGTTCTTTCCATGTTCATCTCCAATGAACTGGCAATACAACTAAATTTTTTTAAATTGAGAAAAGTGAATGAGTGTTCTTATGTGTCTGCATAAGCCAGGAGGATACAGTGGCAGGGCAGCAAATACTCTGTGTGTTGTTGTAGTATTGGCAACTCTTTTGCCTTCAGCTCAAATTTCACGTGACTTAATGATGTAATAGTAAAAGGAAACTTATGAAGTCCACAGCAGTTGCAACACTTGAGAAGATAATTTTAACAACACGCGCAATTAACAATGGCAACTGAACACAACGAAACACTAGTTGACTGCCAATCAAAATGGTCATTTATAATTTCTTATGGTCCCTAAATAAAGTTGGAGGATATTTTGTTCACATTAGGTTACAATTTAATCACACCAAAACTTTCAGCAAAATCAGAAACAAGACAAACAAGTAGGTTATTCAAAAATGACCGTGTCTTGGGCTATGCCACACAAATTGCAGCAACCTTAACAATAATGGAAATTCTTGGACAGAGCAACATGTAAAAGAAGGGAAATGCAAGCACTCATCTATAGCAGATTGATGCGCAGCGCACAATAACATGTAATCAATCGCTAGCCCTTGCCCTTTCTCTAGAAATAATACACACATTCTCACATACAAGCACACTTCATTAGGGTGTCTGTACAGCTGTATGTACGAATGTGTGAACTATTGCTGGGAAAAAAGCTACTGCTTGAAATCTAGTCTGAATGTTGTTTTCTGATCCACTACAGGTGAGTGGTTGCCTTTGCCTTATTTTACGAATTACAGCAATAATATTTCTGAATTGAGACGTCACTGGCTTCACAAACTCTCATGTAAACTGTCATATTCCAACCTAACCTAAGGGTTGGGCTTTGTTATGTGTCTGCTCACCAGCACACTTAGTTTCTCCCATTCACTACATAAATATAAAAATCATTAACTAACCCTAAACTTCATGACATTCAGTTGATTCAAAAGTTATTCTGACAATCTGCACACTGAAGACAAATGTAATCAATTTGTTTCTTCTGCTGATAGAAATCATTAGATTCAGCAATTCTCACTGGCTATGATATACGTCAATGGATTGCCAACATTAGCATGAAATGTTAGAGACATGGACACTGTAAGTGCACTTTAACTCACTGTTAAGTATTGGCAACTTCACAAGTTATTTTATGACTGCTCGGTGCTGGCTTATGTAAATTAAAACTTTGGTATACCATTTAATACATCTATGGGAGAATAACAGGTCCAGATCCTGAGGATTTTAAGTATTTTGTTACATGTGTAATTTTTATTTTTTCTTTATTTTGTAAACAGCATGTCCAGAACTGAAAGAATTAGTTTTTGTCTCTTTGTGCACAGCAGCGTGCAATTGTCAAATCAGGAAAATATTCTAGAGACTGCAATCTGCTTGCATTGCATGTCAAGCATGGTTGTTATTTTTTTTCTCTGTTTACAAATCAAAGGAAAAAAGCTCTCTTTTTAACGAACCATTAAAGAACCTGAAGATCCGAATATATTATGCAGAGATGTATCATATGCCATGAAAGGGGTCGACAGAAGCGTCCGATCCCACGCGTCGGCTTTGACCCGTGACGTAAGGGTGTTGTCGTGTGTGATGGCATGACGGCACGGAGTTTGGTTTGAGTGTGGCTGTCTCCAGTTCTGTTTTATCTTATTTTATTTACTTTTCTGATCTGTTCGTTCTATCTCGTGAGATTTTTTTAAAATTTAAAAACGCTTATTACTTATTTTAATTATCTGTTTCCTCCAATTTCTGTTTTAGTTTATTATATTTATGTTTCTGATCTGTTCGTTCTATCCCGTGAGATTTTTTTTTTTTAAAAAAAGACAAAAAACACTAATCAGCTACTGAAGCATCTTTATCTTCTATGGGTTGCAGGGGTTATGACCCCTGGGGAGGTGGGTGGGTATTCATGCATGGCTGTTTTCACTTACACGTTGTAGCTACGCAAGGCGTCTAAATTTGTTTATATTTAGTTTGCCCCCCCACCCAAAACACCCCATTTCCCGCGCTTGTCCCGTTAGTGTCATTAGGCTTCTTGTGGAAAGTGTGTGTGTGTGTGTGTGTGTGTGTGTTTGTTTCTGTTTCTGCCATATTTGTGACGTCATGGGTCAAAGCAGACGGGCGGGATCGGACGCTTCCGTATTTCCCATGAAAGCTATCAGGAAGAACTAGGAAGATGTGGGAAAAACTAATTTCCCTGCCAAGTGTGAACAATCACATAAAAAATTGTGGATCACATTTTACTGACACAGTCTGCTCAGTCTCATGTGACATGAAGTGGAAAGAGCAGCTGAGAAACTATAACAATAACAACAAGCTGTGCAGTCCTGTGACTGTTTCCTCCCAGCTTTTTCTGGATTTCATAGCACTGTATTGTACTGTATTGCTATCTCCTGACAAAAGGATCATTAGAAAACTAGTTTATATTTCTGATTCAATGGGTGGTACTATCAGTAAGCACTTACCAGTCTTCTGTGTATCTGTAATGCACAATAAATTGCATAGATTTAATGGTAGTCAATTAAAAAATATATTTTACAGAAATAGTAAATAATAGCTAATTATTTGTTTGCATCCCTCAGAGTTTCTCTACATCAAGTGCAATGTCAAATATTTAGCGATGAATAGCTCAGGAGCTATAGTGCAGAGTCTGACCACTGCTTACAAATTGTTACACCATGTCTAAACTGCAAACTATACAAAGAACTACTGTAACCTGATACACCTATCACAATGCTGTCTAGGTTCAACTGAGTGACAAACTACAGGCTGAAACTGCCAAGATTGTTGGGGGTGGGGTTTTTATTCGTTATCACAGTTTTACCAAATGTTGTCCTCCAAGCGGACATTAGATTTTCCTTTTGCATAAGAAATATGAAGCATTCAGCAAGTGTGAGAATGAACGCTAATAGCCTGCGTACATTTACGAGTGAAACTCGTTAAATGACGTTAGATAAGACATTTACCAATGTTACAAGCATGAAATTTGAGGTTGTTAGCTGCTAGATCTACAAAACTAACTAACAAGAACTATAGTGTTATTTAGAAGTATCGTTAAACATACTTCCCATACGGTAATGTAATTAATATGAAAAGTAAGACTTACAAGCCTATGTTCCCGTCTCGTTAAACTCTTGCCCTGCAAAATTCTCCATGACAGTTTCAGAGATATTTTAATGTCAATGAACAGTAATCTGAATCCGTGGTAATAATGAAGGACTTCATCCACTATCCTCTGTCTTATAGTTTTCTTAACTTTCACTGGCACTGGAGCATCTGGTGGCTTCTCTCCCTCCTTTAGTTTACTCTTTATTGCTTGAACCGTTTCTTCTACCTTTGACGATGGTTTTAGGGGCGCTTCTTTCCGTAGAATCGGGCCGGTATAGAATCTTCTCACAAAAACAGCACTGTGAGGTCTATTTGTTCCGGCAACATAGCCGGAACTGAATTTACCTCTAGTATTCGTTTGTACGTAAGCGAGAGAGCTAGTCCGTATTATTTCGGGAAGTAACCACTGTATATTCGTTGTGTAACAGTGTTTCGGTGTTAATAGTAATGGAGCTAATCGTACCGTTGGATGTTTCGCAATCACATTTCGCTGATGACAACCACAGCATCCTGCAATACACAAACAGGCATCTCAGTCAGAAACAAAAAGTAACAGTATGACAACAAATTACAATGATAAACAATGACAAACACAGAAGAAACATGACATCATTTCGCACATGCTTCTTAGATAATCACACATGAAAGTATTGAATACGCATACAGACACGTGCGTACAAACCCTTAGCAATATTTTTCCACTGACGAACTAATGACTTCTGGGGGATGGCCAAACTATACATGTTTCACCTAGCCGCAAACACCCACACGCACAAGAGCACTGCCATCACTGATCATAGATTCCGTATTACTTTCATCGAAGTACCACAAACTCGAATGCACTAAATTACATATCGATAGTAACAAAATTGAAAATCTTCAGTTGGCTCGTTTCGGATTTCTGTTTTCCATACAAGTATAACAATAATATGCAAGTCATGTCCTCTGCGAAATCAGATCTCTATTTCATAATGTTATATGGGAAGTCTCTGCGATGAAACACGCGAAAATTCAAGTGGATAAATAAAGAAAATTTCTAACTCAGCCAGGATGTCAATTTGTCATTCACAAAAAATTTTCAGACTAAAAATTAGAAACCAGTCATTTTCACAAACAAAAGTAACAACTGAAAGTGCAATCTTCCATATATAGTCGGACTGAAATATAGATGCCACATACAAACATTTAGATAAAACGTAAGGTTTAACAAATTATTAGTACCCCACTCTAAAACAACAATATGACTGGAATGAAACTTTCACTCAGAGAATTCTGTGATACACACAATATGAACTTTGGTTTTTAAAAGTACAATTAAAATTTGTTATCATTTTAAAATTACGCTTGAAAGCTAATGTGATGTGGGTCGACCTAGAGCTCATGAAGTTAGTCAATATGTGCAACGACAGTTCTTATCATATTCAATAGCAATTAAAATCTTATGATGATAGTTAATCGGGTAATGTTGGTTTCACAAATCCTGCACACGTGACGTCACGCGCAATATCCAAGACCGCATAATCGGGTATCGACTTCGTGACAAGGAAGAATATGTATAATATTGCTGCGCAATTCACTCGCAGCAGTTTAAGCTCTCCTCTTAGATTCCTGCCTAACCACACTGGTAAGTCGCTACTTATTCGGAAATAAAGAGCCAAATCTTAGTGAAAAGGCTGAATATGAATATTATTGCTTCTTGATTCACTCGCAACAATTTAAAATGTCCTCTTAGGTGCCTGCCAGACCGCACAGTCGGAAGTTGTTACATATTAGGAAATAAAGAGCCAAATATTAGTGAAAAGCAGAATATGAATTTCATTGCTGCTCGTTTCAGTTGCAGTAATTAAAAATATACTCTTAGGTTCCTGGCTAACCACACCCACGGAAAGTGCCACATTCAAAAATAAACAGCGAAATATTTGTGATAAGAAAGAATATAAATGTTAATGCTCGTCGTTTCACTAGCACCAAATTAAACTGTTCTCTTAGGCACGTACGCGGAAATAAAGAGCCAAATATTTGTGAGAAGGAAAATATGAATTTTATTTTTTCTCGTTTCAGTGGTAGAAATTAACACTGTCCTCTTAGGTTCCTGGCTAAGCACATGCCCGGAAATCGCTAAATATTTATTTCATCCTTCACTCTTAGATCAGACTCAATGTAAATAAATCCAGTATTGCAAAACATACTTGTATCACATTCAAAAGAAAGTAACAGAATGTGTTAACAACACTAACACGAAAAAGAAAAATTGCATACAACGGGATGGGAACCAACAACTTTCGACTCTAGAAACCACGACATTATTTACTACGCAAGCAATTAACCATGTGGGGTTTGAATCTGGTCTTTGTTTATTTATTTTATTATTTATTTCACAGATCCTTGGTGCGAGTGTGTCGCTAGGATATAGAACAATTCAGATTATTACAGTAATAACCATATCTAAATAGTCATGAGCCTTACAAAATAAATCATATACAAACAGATACATGAGTTTCAAGTGTTTAAACAACCTCACAGATTATAGCAGTAATGATGATTACACAAACAATTTGCAAGTCTTACATTCTAATACATATAAAAATCATTCTGTCATCAATTGATATGCCAGTGCTGTATAATCAGCTGTTATAGGAATGCTTAAAATTAAGTACATTATACTAATTGTTACACACTCTCAAATGATTCCTGTAAAGAATGGAAAGAACTATTCAAAAGATCAAGTTTCAACTTTTTTTAAAATTTAGTCACATCCCCAATGACTGATTTAACATAAAATGGAAGTTTATTGTAATTTTTGTGTTTAAGTAATGTACTCCTTTCTGTACCATGCTGAGATTTTTTATATCTTTGTGAAGATCATGTTTACTTCTTGTATCATGATCATGATATTCACTGTTTGATTTTGTAAAGGGTATGATTATTGTTCACAAAGTATTTTAAAGAAAAAATGTACCGAGATGGCTTGGTGAGGAACCCAAGCTGTTTGAATAAGTTTCTGCAAGAGCATCTGGAGTGGACTCTAGCCATAATTCTGATGACTCTTTTTAGTGCGATAAAGACTTCGCTTTGCTCGTTACTGGTTGCCCCAAGATATGATGCCATACATCATAAGTGAATCGAAATATCCTAGGAATGCAGCTTTAATTGTTTCCAAGTCACAAACAGAGGTAATTGAGGGAATAGCAAATGTTGCTGAATTCAGTCTTTTGTGTAGGTCATTGACATGAACTGACAAGTATAGACTGTTGTTTATTTCTAATGCCAGGAATCTGGAAGACTTAACTCTCAATATTTCTTTGTCACCGTATTTTATTTCAATATTTTCCTGTTTTTTATTTGCTGTTTGAAACTGAATGAATTGAGTCTTGTTCAGATTGAGTGGCAGACTATTTGAAGTGAACCAATCTAGAGCTTCTTTGAATACAGTGGTCGCAATGTTCTCTTGTCTACAATTGGATGTTTTGTCAATCATAATAGTCGTGTCATCAGCGAACAGGGTGAAACGTGCTTTTTGTGTCATACAGCATGGCAGGCCATTGATAAAGATGAGGCAGAGTAAGCGACCCAGTACCGAGCTCTGTGGCAATCCTCATTGTATTGTGCCCCAGTCAGAGCACACAGGTGCCATTACAGAATTGTTCAATACTGCCTTCTGTCGTCTAGATATGACTCAAGCCACACCCTTACTTTACCATTTAATCCATAGTGCTCAGCCTTTGTAAGTAGAATTTTGTGATCTACACAGGCGAATTCTTTAGACAGATCACAGAAAATTCCAATTGGTGACATTTTATTGTTTATGGATTCGAGGAGTTAGTTGAAAAATGATAAAATGGAATGTTCAGTTGAAGTGCCCTTTTGGGTTTCAAACTGATTTTTATTAAGGATTTTATTTTTATTAAGATGATCCATAATACTATTGAATATTAGTTTCTCTAGGATTTTAGAGAGATTTGTTAACACTGAAGTTGGTCAGTCATTGGAAACATCAGATTTATCACCTTTTTTGAAAAGTCGTTTTACAATTGCATATTTGAGTCTATTAGGGGCAGTACCTTGGTTAATGGACTCATTAAATATGTGACAGAGAACTTGAAGAATAAATTCGCAGCACTGCATCCGTACTTTGATAGATGTAATATCCACACCAGTGGAATAAATAGTTTTCATTTGGCTTATTACCTTCTCAATCTCTTTGGTTGCAATATAGGGTACATGCATCGCACTAATTCTGTTCTACACCGATTTTTGTAGAACATTCATGGTTTCAACTCTAGGCGCTTTACAACCAATTTGGTCTGCTACTAGCAAAAAAATTGTTGTTGACGATACTGGCAACTATATCACCTTCATCTCAATGACTCCTCATAAATCAGCTCCGCCACAGGGGCACACTGTCTGTAAACCTAGAAGAAGTAGCAGTAATTCCTTCATCCAACACTCTCAGTGACAGTTGAGGGCAGCTTTCAGTGTTCTGTTCAACCTTTTCACCATTTCGTTGGTCACTAGATGATAACTGGTTGTGCGACAGCACTGGAACCCACACAGTCGAGGCAGTTCATTGAGCAGATTAGTTTCATATTGTCCATGCTGATCTATCGTAACATGCAGAGAGCATCTGAAATATGCTAACCAACGTGCGATGAACGACTTTGGTATCATCCCAGCTGCTATTTCTGTGACTGTTATGGCCTTCGCCCATGTTGTGTGTGCACCCATCTACTGCCTTGAGCAAGCATCTATAATCCTCTGAGGGTGTAAGTGGTCCCATTAAGTAAAAGCGTATGTGACCAAACACTGCTGGTGATCCCGCAAAGCTTCCGACCTTTGCACGGTTATGTCGTCCTGCTTCACAACGCTGACATTGATGGCATGAGTGAGTCCAATTCCTGTCATCCTTTTTGACCATTGGCCACACAAACTACTCATTTAGCAGCTTGGCAGTGTCATTTGCCCTTGTGTGCACTAGGCTGTGGACTGTCAAATACCACTTTGGAGAATTGCTTGGTAATGCAGGGCCGTGCCTCTGTCGTTAAATGTTGCACCATATCTTCTTGCTTTCCAACATGTCTGTTTGCACCAGTGTGGGCCGATTTGTCAATAAGTCCTACAGCTCTTGATATGTCTCATGTGCTGTGACAAGGTCGTTGTAATTTAAGATGCTGACTAAACTGCGTACTCACGAAAAATAGTCGGCGACTTTATTCTCTGCACCTCTAACATGCCTTATGTCCTTGGTGAAGTGGCTGACGAACTACTAAGGCCAGAACTGTCGGGGCAAACATTCATCACTGATGTTGCGGAGGGCTGACATGATAGGTTTATGGTCCATGAAAACTTTCCCTGGCCGGGCTTCAATGTAAGAACGATAATGTCCTACACTCTCGTATATTGCTAGCAATTCCCTATCGTATGCCTTCCACTTTTTTTGTCTGCACTGTAGCTTCTTTGAAAAAGAAAAAAAACCTCAAAGGCTGCCAGTGTCCATTAACTTCTTGGTGTAGTGTTACTCCAATCGCTATTTAGCTGACGACTGCCACAATATTCAATAGTGCTGACAGGATGGGGTGGGCAAGCAACACTGCCGCTTCAAGGGTGGCTTGTAATTGGCTGAAAACTTGCTCATTTCCAGCGTCCATTGTAATATTCGCTTGCTCTTAGTGTTCTTACCTGCAAGTGCATCCATTAGTGGTGGCTAGACGGCAGCTGTTGCCGGAAAAGACAGGGGTAAAAATTTACCATGCCTGAAAACCGTCTAGTTGGTTATAGTCCATTGGCTTTGGCAGATTATATGACATGGGTACTTTTTCAGGCAAAGGTCAGATCCTGTCAGCCATGGTGTAGGAAAGTTACCTTACTTTTGCACATGACGCACTTGTCCTCGTTTAATACCACCCCATAGTTACATAACCTCTGCCATACTTCGTGTATGTACCTGTAATGAACTTGTGCATTTGCTGAGAATATTAATGTGTCAGCTCGATATGAGAAGCAAAATGGCAAGCCTTGTAGCAATTAATCAGCGGACTTCTGGTAGGTCTGTGATGCATTTTTAAGTCAGAAAGGCACAAACAAAAACTCAAAAGAGCTAAAAGGCGTAATCGCTACTGCCTTTTCCATATCGGAATGTGCCAGTGGGATCTGTGGGTAATCGTTCCGACAATTCAACACTGAGAAAACATTTGTGTCCACTACGGCATAGGTATAGCCTTTGATATTAGGTATTTATCTGGGAACTTTGTTTCTTTCAGTCTATGGTAATCGTCACAGGGACGCCATGTGCTATCCTTCTTGCGCACAAGCTGCCTATTGACTGTCTGAAGTTCTCATAAGCTTCTCAGCAAATGCACAAGTTCATTACAGGTACCTTAGAGCATCTCTTCGAATATTGCCTTAGTCTTAGCCAACCACTTCACAGCTATTCTACAGATGCATTATGAAACAGATGGACCTGAAGTTGTGCATATATTATGCTTAATGCTGCTTGGCTACATCTAACCTTGTAGCACAAACAGTTTACTCGATTTATTGATTACACTTATTATGTTGCCCACAGAACGTCTCTGAGTTCCCTTTACTCTGTCGCTTTCTTTTCTGCATATAAGTCCGGCAATTGCCTAGTCTATGACCAGTGCTAAGTGTGACAGGAAATCGTCACCTAATATAGCTTACATGATGTCCGCCACACTGAAGCTCACCTGTATTGAGTAGAAGAACCAAATCATTTTGTCAGATCTTTGTGCCCATATGTGCCAACGCTATAGTTGTTCACAGACAGCAGCGGTAAGGGCTGGTGCATTGTCATTGTAACTGTGCTCATGACCAGACGAGTGCTGATCTCTGAACCGGTGTCTATTAAAAACATTAAGCCCAAAATGTTATTAACCATGTGCAATTGATGTGATGCTGTGCTGCGACTTTTTGTAATAGAAGAGCGCGTGACACATTGTGCCTTATCTTCACTGCCCGCAACTGTGATATTACTCTTCTTACTTTCCTGGCGCCATTTGTGAGCGCTGCAGTGCATGGAGTCTAATTCTAACTGCTCTTTCAATTCTGGTACCCATCCAGCTCCAGGCACGCTGTAGTTTGGGGGGGGGGGTAACGTCTTTGGTTCCAGCATATATTATCGGCGCTAGTTTAACCTTGACTGCAATCTAATAGCTGTAGATTGGATGTACACATCGAACATATCCTCTTATTGGAGTCTGTCCACAACTCAAAATTCTGTATCTGTGTGACAATCTCTCCAACTGTGGTCTTTAACTCTCGGAGTTCCTCAGTGGTGTTTAGTGATTGTAGATAAGCTGTCGTACCACAATTCATCGGCTCTACCAAGAACTCCAGTCACTGTTTGTTGCCTTCTGCTGAGACACTGGTAGTTATCACTGCTGTAAATGCCACAGAAGCTGACTCCAATACGGCAGATGCCCTGCCAGCTACTTGTGGTAGCTTATCCAACGGTTGTCCTTCATACGTTATTTATGTCAACTGCACTTGAGGCGGAACTGTTATCACCAAATATGTAGCAGTACCTCATTAGACATCATGCTAACATCTACTGTCGTGTGCAGGTGCCTCCAAAGTTCCAATGGGTTTCTGATCGCATGTTTCTCTTGGTAAAGCACTTGTAAAAGCCTCTTCTGAGGTAATTTGGCCCAGTGTGTGATTATTGAAGTCTTCATTGAGAGGTATGTTTTTTGGAGAGATAGGTGTAGAATTATGTTGGAAACTATCATCACTACCTTGTCCGAATTGCTAATTGCCAGGGTAAACTGTTCACGATGTGCATTGATCTGTTCTCATGTGGAATTGATGTCCAAGATAGCAGACCATATGTCTGGTTGTGATATATAAATGGTAGTGTTCACAACTGTAGATGCAGCATAGTTGACATGATTGAGCCGGCAAGTGAAATATAGTTAGTGTTGACATTCACTCGTGGAGCGACTGCGACTGTTGGAACTAGTGATCTCATCATGTTCATCTTGCTATTGTCTCTAAACGTTGAAAGTTCTAAAACTTCAGTCTTTTTTGCAGTTGAATGATCGTATCACCAATGACGCGTAAACAGATATTTGAACCTTCCATGTTTAATGAATGGAATGTGAAAAATGTTATTGTAACTGAAACCATTCTTCTTCTCAGGCCATCAATTAAGTAGACCAGAAACGAAAACCACATATATTTCACGTTTATTTTCCTTGATCTCAATCAGAAATTACAGTTCTAGATCAGCAAGAAATAAAAGTCTTATTATAAAACTCGCTATATTTCCTAGAAATAAACAATGCATCTTACTGCCTGGTTTCTCATTCCCACAGAAAGAAAGATTCAAATGTTCAAATGTGTGTGAATTTCTAAGGGACCAAATTGTTGAGGTCGCGGTCCCTAGACTTACACAATACTTAAATTAACTTGTGCTAAGAACTACACACACACACACCCATGCCCGACAGAGGACTCGGATGTCCGGAGGGAGGGACCACGCAGTCTCTGACATGGTGCCTCAAACTGCGGCAAAGACAGATCCGAAGTCGTAGGAGAAGGAGTGTCCAGTGCTGTTGACAAAAATATTGTGTCTAACAAGGTCAAAACTGTTGCAATTGTAATAACATTGTGCAATATTACTGACGTTCTCACCAGTCTGCTGGATAATATTGTCAAATATTTGTATATCGTCAGTAATATTGTGCAATAATACTGTGTTTCAGAATATTGATCAAGAAAGACATTGCTGCTGTGATAATTCCTCTAATTTGTTGCAAACAGAAAAAAAGGTGGATTAAAAGTTGTTTTGAGGAGATATAACGTTTTGTGTGTTGATGGTCCTACACTTGATACATTGCTGAAAATGGTTTTCACCTCACATTGGCATCCCCATACATTGGCCCTCATCCTGTAACTCCTCCCTCCGCCATCCGCCCCCAAAGTACAAAGCGCTGAGGAAGGTCGCTTGTAATAATCGCTGAACAATTTTAGATATTGACGATGTGGTCAACAGCCCAGAAGAATTTTATTGACAACGAGAGATGCAGTTCCACCAGGTCAACACTTATCTATTACTCTACACTACCTTTCTGTTGCCAATTATTTCAAATACTTGAAAACTACTTACTGTATTTGAGATATATGGAAACATGTTATGCAATTATATGTACACGGGTATAAATATCCGAATATACTTTTATTGATAACGTGACAAATTAAATTTTTTGAAAACGCCTTTCTTCATGGTTGTTTCATATATTTTCTGAACAACAAATCATAAGATTCATCATTCTTAACAGTTGTGTTTTTATGCCCATTTCCCCAATATCCTACAATGATGGCAATGATTTGTATATTTCAATACACTTTAACAATAATGCTCTTCCATTTTGTTTTGCACTCACTTTCCACACAATAACTGTGAAGGATATTGTCAATAATATTCCACAAATGGCACAATATTTCCAGGCAGCACAACATATTTCCAAAGTTTTTGATGTTCTCTATAGTATCGCACAACTCTCAATCTCACTCTTAGATGCTCAATATCATTGCACGTCTGGGAAATATTGTCAATATTATTGATCGTCTTACAAAGGGGTAAAGTTCTTAATGCACTGAAAGATCTTTGGTTGCAACAAAGCTGACACAGATGTTGGTAATTGGCATTTCTTGCACTACTACTTAGCAGCTCTGATGTGAAGTCCCAACAGTTAATACACCCTAAAAATATATGATCTATGTCTTCCACTTCATCGCAGTAACAAAGTGGAGGTTGTATTGTGCTTATGGAGTGTACATGTTGTGGAAACTGACCATGGGTGAACTTAAATCGTGTTAATGGCAAGTGAAATTGTAAGTAGGCTGTTTATGTTTTCTTTATGTAAGTAGGCTGTTTAGGTTCTCTTATTGGCAACGTTACGTAGCGCTCTATATGAAAATCACTGGCTGTGCTGTGTGCAGTCTGTGGCTAGTTTGCATTGTTGTCTGCCATTGTAGTGTTGGGCAGCGGCAGCTGGATGTGAACAGCGCGTAGCGTTGCGCAGTTGGAGGTGAGCCGCCAGCAGTGGTGGATGTGGGGAGAGAGATGGCGGAGTTTTGATAATTTGTAATACTGGATATTATGAACTACTATATATATTATGACTGTTAAGGTAAATACATTGTTTGTTCTCTATTATCATCTTTCAATTGCTAACTATGCCTATCAGTAGTTAGCGCCTTCTGTAGTTTGAATCTTTTATTTAGGTGGCAGTAGTGGCGCTCGTTGTATTGCAGTAGTTCGAGTAACCAAGATTTTTGTGAGGTAAGCGATTTGTGAAACGCCTAGGTTAATGTTAGTCAGGGCCATTCTTTTGTAGGGATTTCTGAAAGTCAGATTGCGTTGCGCTAAAAATATTGTGTGTCAGTTTAAGCACACTCCTATATAAATTGTTCAAAGGGGACGTTTCATATGTCGACCCTTAGCCTAGGATACGTCACTGGAATCTTCTGATTTTTTCTTGTAGTTTGCGTAATTAGTGTAGCTTTTGTTTATTGCTAGCGCATAATTATAGAGAGAATTTCCTTTGTAGTTGTAGTTTTTCATTGTTGTACACAGTTGTGGCATGCATTTAGATTTGCACCAAGATTATCGCAGCTGCGCTTGCAATTAACTAGATATTATTTTCAGTTCTATGTTAACGTGTTCTCTTATTTTTGCTCTTCAAATTGTGTTTTTTTGTGTTGTCGTGTGAAATATTGTGACAATAATGGCGTGTGAAAAACGTAATACTAGGCTCCAAAGTAAACTGAGAAATGACAGTGAAGACGAAAGCAGTGTGTTAGCACCACCGAGTAATGAATTAACTAATGTTCAAAGTAGTAATTTGGTAATTGTACATAGGGAAATGGAGCGGGCTGCAAACAATGATGTAGACAGTGAAACAATTAGTGAACAGGGAAGCATTATCGATCGATCGGTCGGCAACAGCTTGCCTCAGGAATCCGAAATGACAGGACACAATCTTGCAAATACTGTAGATTCAGGTTTTGCGTCCTCACCCATTTCTCAAATAAGTCAAGACACATTTTCTGCTATTCAAACTGCGAATATTGCCGGTTCAAATGCGTTGCCGAATAGCACTGAGGAACATGTTTCAGACACCAGTGCACTGTTATTACAGTTAATGCAACAAATGGGACAAAGGCTACAAAAGTTAGACACAACGCTTGAACAAAATCAGAAACAAATGGGACAAAATCTTCAAAAGTTAGACACAATGGAACAAAATCAGAGACAAACACAGCAAAAGCTTCAAAAGTTAGACACAATGGAACAAAATCAGAGACAAACACAGAAAAAGCTTCAAAAGTTAGACACAATGGAATAAAATCTTCGGAAGTTAGACACCACACTTGAACAAACACGTGAAGATTTAACTACTGAGTTACATAACATTGAATCGAAATGTCAAAAAGTCTGTAATGACGTAAAAACACAAATTTGTGAGCATTTTCAATCTATTTTTTTGCGGCATGAAAATGCATTACAGAATCACGAAGCAGCCATAAAAGAACTGCAAACCATTGTTCATGAAAATCATGAGACCTTGTGGGCTAAAATTGACTCAGTTGCATCTACCGATTCGGTTACGCAACTTGCAAAAACTCAGGAAAACTTAAAGGACACATTCGATTTCAACACAAATGGACACTCTGAAGCTTGGTTCAGAAAAACACACTGAGGAAATGTGTTCACTATCGGAGAAAGTAGCCGAACTTTCGGATCAGGTCACTAACTTATCTACGAAGGTAGATAATAATCTGAATGACACAAAACCGGTAGTCTTTAATGACACAGAAGAGTGCGAACAAATTAGGAAACTGAAACAAAATCTGAATCAAATTAATACGCAACACCAAAGAGAAATCCGGGAAGTACAAGATCAGCTGACACAGGTAATACAAGAATTACGTATTTCAGAGGACACTCGCGCTCCAATACGGGAAGAGGGACATAGAAATACGGAACAGCCACAAGATAATTACACAGGGCACTTCGGAAATTATAAGAAATTGGCAAGGTACACCGAATTTTGAGATGGAACCGCCGAAACGACGTAACAATGACCGACATGCGACTCGCCGACATGATGATTTTGATTATAAGCTGTTCATTACTACACGTAAATTCAAAACGTTTAAGAATTCTGCCAACGACATTCATCCACGAGCGTGGCTCCATCAATTCTCTCATTGTTTTCCTCCCAACTGGTCATTGGAGCACAGGTTAGAATTTATGTGTGGCTACTTGGAGAATGAACCAGCTGTAAGAATGCGATCGGTCATTCACGATTGTCACAGTGAAGGAGAATTTTACCATGCGTTCCTCTCAGCATATTGGTCTCAAGCTACACAAGACCGAGTAAAACATAGCATCATAATGATGAAACGTTTCGAACAATCTGAATTTTCCAGTCTTATGAAATATTTTGAAGACATGTTGCATAAGAATCAGTATCTTTCAAACCCATACAGCCCCTCAGAACTCATCCGCATTTGCTTAATCAAACTGTCTGAACATTTAAGAAATATTATTTTAGCAGGGCGTTGCAAAGACGACATTGAAGCTTTTCAGGGACTCTTACAAGAATTAGAAATTGACACAGACAGCTGCGGGATGCGAAAACAGGAAAACAATCACTACAGGTCACATCCGTCGCAATTCCGCGATGAAAGAAATAATAACTGGACACGACAAGGCTATTCTCACAACACAAATCGTGAACAAAACAGACATCACCCATACGACAACCACTGGCAGAGTAATAGTTAGAGAGAAAGATCGCATTTCCTTAGTAATGAATATGACGGAGACAATCATAGAAACAGACAATTTGGCAACCAGAATTATTATTATCACGGGAGACAGAATAACTTCAGACGCAACGGTCCACCGTGCAGTGATAATTCAGGGAGAAATTCTCCACCACTTAACCGACAAGAAAGAAACTGTAGGATCTACTGACATGACGACAGACGATATAATCATAACAACAGACCTGAATTTTATCAGAACTGGCGGGATTCAAATAGAGCAGGGCACTTTCGACAACGTGAATTTGTAGAAGCTAGGTCTCCTAATCCCAGTAACGACGCGCGCCAACAAAGGAACAGACAATGACTTGCACTGCAGGCTGCCGCGTGCACCGGCTGGCTGAGAGAAAGATAACATAGACGCTAACCTTGAGAAAAATTCCAGTATTCTTTACCGACGTATACCACATGATAATTGCGTTAAAGTTGAAACTTTGCGTACTAGGAAGAGCAAAGCATTTCACTTTTGTGTATCATGAGGTAAGTACATTGACTTCTGCAGAACTTAGCTTTTGGAGGACGATAACTACGACACTTCCACAGAGATTACCTTACAACAAGACACACAGTTTAGCGCTACAGCACACGTATTTGAGTGTACTTAAAACATTTATTTTTTAAGATTTTTGAATTACAAAGAAAGTTTTCCGTGATACATTTCATTCCATTGCTGTAATCTGTAACACCTGAGGGTATAATTACATTAATCCTCAGGGGGGTACACGCTTACTTTGTGTACCATGTGTTTGGCAAGCACAAGGAGCCCTAGCTAATATGGTATTTGCTTATACAATTTTACACATCGGTACCATATTTCTCTAATACATAAATTACACAGCTATCTGATCATTTAACTGAGAGAGACAAACTTTTTTATTACGTCAGTGACACATGTTTACGCAATTACAGAGTTGGATTACTTCACACTTACGAAATTGTATTTTGTCTGTACTGTGTGAACTGTTCATATTTTTTCGGACCCATTGTGATACTATGAGAGCTTTGAATGATGTATTTGGTATGAGATCATGATTTTTAAAGTACGTTTGAGGTAGATGCCACTACTGAAATGAGCAGAGAATTTTCTTTAGGTTTTGAAATTATTGCAGAAAGCTACGACGTTTTTGAGATTTGACTGAGGTGTTATGATGTTATTTTTACGACGACGATGTGTATTATGCTGCGGAGGTATGTTTATGATCAATAAGCTGATGTTATATGAGGAATCTGATTATGCTATGTAGTTATTATGATGAAATATTGAAGACATGTTGATGAATATGAATATGTATATGTGTAATAAGGTAAGGAATAATGAGTAGTGGTTAGGGACTCTGGTTTGTGAATAAGGTTGTTGGAAACCAAGAATCGTACTTTAAGAGTTATGAAATGTATGTAAAGGCGTGAATGTATTACAATGCCGACGAAAATTTTTTGGACACTGTTATATTTATAAGATTTTGTTTCTACACATTTGCATCGCAAATTCTCGACCCGTGAAATTTTGTATATGAGACTGTCACTGTAGCGGAAACTGCTGTCGTAAATATTTCCGTAAGAAAGTTAAGTGACCACCTGCACGTAATGCGTCGTGGGCACCCAGCTGTGTCAGACGTCTGGAGAACAAACCATTAGGGTGTGCCTTTTCGGAAGCACAGGTAGAAAAAAAAAGGGAGGCCATTATCCTCGCTATTGACATTTCCTTGTTGAAAGCATACTGTGGAGCTCATAATTTATGATATTTACTGAAATGCCTAATGAAACGATGAGAAACATTTCATGGCTATTGTCTTGCTAGTTGAGAAAAATGCCATATGGCTTGCTTTATGTATTTATTTACACATTTTGTTTAATATCAAGTTTCTAGCTGCACTGCAGCATTGGTTAAAATAAAATTTTATAGATGTACTAATATAAATATTTTCTGTCTACAGATCCAGTAAATACTAATTTTGTAATACATTTCCCAAAAATGGGGGAGCACAAAGACATTTCACAGGAACTGCATACATAATTTTCTTTTCAACTACTTGGTAATTTTTTTTGGTAGAGTAAGTTTTTGTGATGCATCACTCTAGTGTTAAGATGTGACATGAGTATTAAACTGTAATATTTTTTCTGCTTGAGCTTTGTCATGTATAGATATAAGTTTTATATTTTTTATATTTTTTATATTTGCTGCTGCTGTTTGCCAGGCATAGTGCTACTGAATTTTAATTTGTCTTACTCTTCTAAGCTAGTTTTACTACTGATTTATTTTTCTTGTTTGCTGCACAGTGCCTTATATTAGTTGTAATATTGTTGCTTACTTTGCCAATTTAAATTTTTTGTCATTGATGTTTGTGTTAATTGTTTTGTGCTGCTGCATTGCCTCGTCCCTTAGTTTAGCATCTGAGCTCAGTAGATTTAAGTTAGCTTAAGAGGGGGTAGCCTATAAGAGAATGAGTTGCGATGAATTTGAAGAAATGCACTGAGAGGTTATACGAGAAAAATACAGAAAGCATGCTTGGATAGGATTTTTTTGGTGGAAGCAAAGGTTGAAATAAGACGAACGATCTATGGAATGAAGTTTGGGTTGGACTGCAGTACCAAATGTTAAACTGAAAACGAACCCTGTCCTTTCCTTTTGTGTTATCCCACTATGTGTTTGTGTACCCTTGTGTATTTGGTTTCTTCCTGTCTCTGTGTAGTTTCATAGAATTTTTTCTTCTTCTAATACTAAGCTACATTCACTATGATGAGGAATACTGTTATCCTCAAATATAGTTGGCATTAATAATATGTTATTACCTTGTAAATATGCTTAGACATTATTTATTCTGTTTTGTTTTAATGCTCATGTGTGAAGTTGATGTTTCGAAAGTTATTCTGATCTTTTATGTATGTACTCATGTCATAATTCCTGTAACACTGATGTATATGTTATTTAGATTCTGTTGTAAAGCCTGTACTACAAATGTTATCTGTATTGTTATGTTCTTTAATGATGTATTTTGTACCTTTGTTATGGTATTCTCATGTTATAATATTGTAATTGACACCAGTTCATCAAATTAAGTAACTTGTAAGCATTCATTTCACTGCACACATTTCTGTTGGTTATAGTATATGGACAATATGTGAGAAGTAAGGACTGTTAGTGTTTGCACGTGTGTTGATAATTCAGCAAGGGACTGGATAACAGCATTGCTGGTTCTAAGGACAATTCCAAAAACTTTGTGAGTGCAGAAGTGGTGGTTATGGACTTGCTATATTAACTGCAAGACTCTTCAATGGTGATTGTGCACCCACACAGTCACAACAGATGGCTGCTGGCCATCTCTACCAGGACTACAGTGGGTCTACACCTTTGATGACCCACCAATACCATTATCTCTACAAGGACTGCAGTGGGTCTGCACCTCTGGTGGTCCACCAATACCATACTCTCTACCAGGACTACAGTGGGTCTACACCTTTGATGACCCACCAATACCATTATCTCTACAAGGACTGCAGTGGGTCTGCACCTCTGGTGGTCCACCAATACCATACTCTCTACCAGGACTACAGTGGGTCTACTCTGTGATGACCTACCTACCAATATTCCTCAAAATGTCGAATGACTCTGCTGTGGGTTTGCTCTGTTGTGGCCCATTACCTGTCAGCATGTCAAGAGTCAGCATTGTCTTTCTGTTGGAAGGACAACACTACTTCTTCAAGACTGCATGGAAATCCACTACTTCCGTGTACATTTTCTTTTACTCCTCAGACTTTGAGAAAAACACTGCAATTTTACTGTTATGTACAATCTGGACTGTCTTTATGGACTGTGAGAAAATTTTAGCTTTTGACCAACATTGTATAAGTAAGTGTGTGCATTTGATATCTTTGTTATTGTAATTATGAAAAATTTTTTCAAATCATTATTGGCCACTGCCCAAAACAATTTGTAAAATTTTTTGTGGGGAGCATGGGGGCTATGTAAGTAGGCTGTTTATGTTTTCTTTATGTAAGTAGGCTGTTTAGGTTTTCTTATTGGCAACGTTATGTAGCACTCTATATGAAAATCACTGGCTGTGCTGTGTGCAGTCTGTGGCTAGTTTGCATTGTTGTCTGCCATTGTAGTGTTGGGCAGCGGCAGCTGGATGTGAACAGCGCGTAGCGTTGCGTAGTTGGAGGTGAGCCGCCAGCAGTGGTGGATGTGGGGAGAGAGATGGCGGAGTTTTGATAATTTGTAATACTGGATATTATGAACTACTATATATATTATGACTGTTAAGGTAAATACATTGTTTGTTCTCTATTATCATCTTTCAATTGCTAACTATGCCTATCAGTAGTTAGTGCCTTCTGTAGTTTGAATCTTTTATTTAGGTGGCAGTAGTGGCGCTCGCTGTATTGCAGTAGTTCGAGTAACCAAGATTTTTGTGAGGTAAGCGATTTGTGAAACGCATAAGTTAATGTTAGTCAGGGCCATTCTTCTGTAGGGATTTCTGAAAGTCAGATTGCGTTGCGCTAAAAATATTGTGTCAGTTTAAGCACAGTCGTGTATAAATTGTTCTAAGGGGACGTTTCATAAAATGTTGTACGATAACGTCAGTCCGTGATACCAAGGCCAGCGTAGTAGCATCGGTGCTATTTGTGTATAGTATCTTCCTTTAGTTTTCTGGGAATCATGTCATTCTTTGTACCACTCAGTCTGCATCCTCTTGTTGTAAATCGGTAATAAATTGATGTGTACAGGTTGTCTGAGTAAAAAAGGTCACACATTTTGTATCAGGTTTAGGTGCTTTGAGGTGGATGGAGGAACTGAGACAGTGTAAACAAATTAGTGACACAGAAATATACACTTTATTGCACTGTGATAGTTAACTAAAGTTGCGCAGCAATTCGTTGGATGTAGACAGATGCTATTAATAAGGGAAACTCTCCATCGCAACCCCATCAGATTTAGTTGCAAGATGGCCCAATGGGTAGCCTGTCAAAAACAGATCAAACATGAAAACAGGTAAAAGTTGTATCTATCTATGAAAAAAGAAGAAAAATAGAAACAGTAAACAGTCCAAGCTGAAGATGTGCAGCACCGCGGATGATTGTGCAGCTAGGAGTTCGTTGTGAGATGGTCATGGTGTTGATTTGCGAAGGAGGGATCTGTGTTCAAATCTCACTCTTGATCCAAATTTTTTTTCACAAAGTTATGAACTTTCCGTCTGGTCTTTTCTCCTTCTGCAGTCTTGGCAGCTGCCATGCTATAGACTGGTTACAGAATATGTCATGTAGTAAGAATATATTACTGCCGCAAGTAACTGATGTATAGTGAGAGCAGGCATGATGCCGCATCGACCTTTCACTGAAATGAAAGCAACACATAAGCAGGTGTGAACAATGGTACAACCAGTGGAGGCTCGTGAGCCTACATTCTGGGTGTTCACAAATTTTTTAAATTCAGATAAATTTGAGGGTGTAAAATTAATAGCATCTGCTGTTCAACAAGTTTTTACTACTACAGCCACTGTCAATAGTAATAAGAACAATAATAATAATAATATGTATAACTTATCTGACAAAAGAAACAATTGTTTTGTGGAATTTTGTTGTTTTATACATAATTAAAAACAGTTAAGTTACGAAAAAAATGTGTAAGTTTTCGCAAGTATCCATTTTGCATTTTTGTATAAGTGGGAGTTTTTGTGCTTTTCCATCCTTTTCAGACAAAAGTACAAAATTCCTAACAGATGTATTAGTTCACGAATTTACTTCTGGGCTGAAAATCAGATATTCTTACGCCACACTCAAACAATAACTCGTGCTATGTGGGCACTTCCTTTTTAAATGTTTGCTTGTAGTCATGCTTATCTGATTTTGTCACTCTCTCAATCAAAGGACCTATTCTCGGAGGCCCTAGTTCCTTTGCGGCTAACTTTTATTGGTAATTTACTTTTCTGTTCCCAGAATGAGATTTTCACTCTATAGCAGAGTGTGCACTGATATGAAACTTCCTGGTAGATTAAAACTGTGTGACATACCGAGATACGAACTTGAGAACTTAACCTTTCACGGGCAAGTGATAGACCGACAGAGCTACCCAGGCATGACTCGTGACCCATCCTTACAACTTTACTTCTCTGTTAGTATTTAAAAAATATTCAACATAGTTCATGTTTACACTGTAAACGAAAGCCGATTCCCACACAGTCAACAACCAACTCCAAGCACAAAGTGCTGTTTGTGAAATGCATACTGCCGTTGATCCCACATTTAAGTAAATATCAGAGAAACGAGTGATACAGCTTTTCGTGAATATATATAATGTGGGCCTACAACGCAGATAAACTTGATATCTCACCATAAGATCAACAGATTTCGAAAGCATGAGTAAATGCTACAATCTCACAATCGAAAATGGATTACTGTATGATAAAATGCGTACCTTAGTATACTATAACTCGTTCAGAAACTCACAAAATAGGTTTACTGCCAGTACAGCTTTAACATATACAGACGTCTGGTTTAATTTTACTACAATCTATAGTGAGTGAATCAGCATATCTGAGATGTGTGCTATCGTCTAGTACGATTTATGCTGAGCGAATGGGGATGAAAGTCTGCCGCAGATTGCTACCACAGTCTAACAAAACAGTCACGACACTCACTGCTGTAAAAGTTGTTACCGTTTGACAGATGGAGCGATACTAGCGCTCCAAGCGCCGAGTAAGATGAACGTCAGACGTGTCTTAAGCATAATGTCTGTTTTGCATCCATTTCCTACGTAATTTACGAAATATTTCAGTTACTTTCTTTCCTCTTAGTGTTTGTGTGGTATCAGAAGGCATATATGTTTCTAAAAATGATTCTAAAATAAGGGCAAGTATGGACAAAAACCGTGAATCGAGTGGCAAGCTACAACACATTCGTGAAAAAACACTTGTGACATTGGATAGAACTGCAGTTTACCACGTTGATAGCAAAAGAATATAAACACACAGATTCACACATAAGAAGCACAGACATGAACCGCTACATGCAAAAGCGATCGACAGCTCATTTATCGTTCTGTAGGCCTAGGTATTGTGTTTGTCATTGTTGTCGCCTGTTGCCACAAGTACGACCTTCATCTTTATATTACTCTAAGTGGAACAAGCAACTGCCAAATAGTGGGAGAAATATGTTGAAAACATTATAATGAGCTGATTACATTACATTTCACGCAAAACCAAATATTTGAATAATTTTCAAACTCTGTGTCAGTGAACAAGGTGCTAACAAAATAATGTCATCACACGAAGGAAGCAAGGAAAATTTACCTTCATGCGCTCGCGCTGGAAATAGTCACGCGAGCACTCGCGCGGGCGGTCGGCCGACCGCCCGAGAGTTTTCGTCGATCTCTTGAGGTTTTCCCTTTTTAAAGGCCATATTTCCATAAAATATCGACATAGGATATCTCACACAATATTGCAAACACATTTGTAATCAAAATTATTTATTTAACAATAAAATATACAATGGAATACAAAAGGAAGCCAAATACCGAAATGAAATATAAGAACATTTTTTTAATTGTAATGTTTTGGGACTATATAATGTAATACTTAAGACTAGAGTTATTCACTGTCTTAACTCGTCACAAGAAAAGCTAATTTTGCTTTGAAAAAAGAATTTTTGATTGAAAACGTCACAAACATTTCTGTCAGATGAAAAATGCTGATCAGTCTGTATCCATTTCATTTCGGTTTTGAGGCTGACAACAATTATTGCACGTAACTGTCGTGGTTGAATGTCGTAGACAGACGTTTCTTCCACACTCATCGCATTCTCGCTTTGTTTTTATATTCTTTTTTGAGCCACACAAATAACATATTCCTCTCCTCATAGGGGTTGATACAGCTGGATAAACTGCTTCACTCTCTCTGTAATTTTCCAAAAATACTAACAAATCTTATGGTAAATGAAAGAAGACAAAATTTCTCGTATAGGAGCAAGTTTGTCCGTTGCTTGACGTTCCAATCTCGTGTTTAGGTCATCAAACCTTATAGCTCTTAGCAAAAGTCTAAATCTATTTTGGCTGAAATTGGCTTGCAAAATTGTCAGGCCTGTTCCATTGCTATAGAAATATTCAGAGAAATTTGCACGGTTTCCTCTTTTGGCCGCAATCAAAAACAGAGCACCAAACAATGCTAGCATTTCAGCTGTTGTTGTCGGCTTATAATCCTTCTCACATACTTCAGAGCTACTGCTACCTTCTGCCAGTGCTTGACGAGCCAACTTTTTCCCTTCAATATAAATATTCGTGTACCTTATGATCCCTTCTACCATTTCGGGAGTTATACACTGAAAACTTTCCAGTCGAGTTTCACATTGTCTGGATTGTCCTCTAGGACCTGGTAGAGTTTTGATTATATTTTCTGACTTTGATTTTGTGCTGGTAATACTGGCACTGCTAGCCCAAATAGTTTCCATGTCCTTACCTATATAAATTCTGATGTCATTTGTTGGTAGCTCCTGTTGATCTATGTCATTTTCTCCCCCGTTTTCCAAATCAATTTCCGACTCACTTTGATGTATATCATCTTCAATCCCTTATTGTTCATAATCTGGGTCATCGGAAACGTCATCTTCTAGGGATTCCTCATGGCCTTTCCCCTCTGCTTCCTCTCTCTCTCCAATTCACCCAAGATTCTATGTGTGTCATCAGATGTAAGGTTTCGTCGTTCCCTTTAAAAAATAAAAATAATTATTACTTTTGCCAACAGAAATTTCTTAGAATCTCAAAGTGCTAAAGTAGAAAGAAAAACAGAATTTGTGAATGGCAAAATTTATAGAAAGTAATGCACATTCACTAGAGAATTGGAAGAGTCTATAAAATTGAGGAGGAATCATAGGGGAATTACAAAAAGAAATACTTACATTCCGAAGTAGACGAGTAGAAAAAAAGTCTCGTAAGCGCTGGCAAGGCAGCAACTGACCGTGTTTTTAAGTGCCGTAAGCGCTCGCAAGAGCGGTAAACTGACCGCCGAACGTGTTCGGACCTATTTGAACTTGTGCTGAGAGGCAGAGAGGTGCGACTTGGACGAACTTTGAGCAGCATCTGTCGGAAAAAGTTGCAGCTAGAGAATACATGTCCCTCCCACCATCTTGTTACCTTTGTGGAGTAAGTATGGCGCGAAATTGCAAAAAGGCGGTGACCACCGCCCGCGCGAGCGCGTGAAGGTTAAGTGACTAACAACATAAGTGAATGAAATACATACCAAACGGTTTTGTAAGACACGAATAACTCCACTTAATCTAACCCCTTCATCGTCAAACCATGTCTGTGTTGACGATTCACACGAATTTGGCACTGATACATGGAGAGTTGAACTGGTTGCTTCTGTGTCATAGGACTGTTTTACAGCTTTAGATGGATTGTCGAATCTTTGTGGTAGTATCCTCTTCATCGTCAGTTGAGGTGGCTTATTTAGGATGTCAAACAGTGTGGGCACTGCATTCTACACGAGTTTATTATTGTCTGCGTTCATGAACTGGTTTTGTTCGAAATGTAGCGAACAAAACCTAATATTATTATACAGGTACACTGGGTCTTTTTTCATAAGGTCTTCTCGTCTGCTACTAACTAATCATTTTCTGCTCCTAAAACGAAACATCAATCATTAATACACATGTAGTTTGCAAGAGAATCCTGACGATACAGTTTAGTAACATGATGGTATATACCTCTCAGGGTCCTTAGGAAACGTAAAAAAGACAGCTGTGGTGTCTTCGTCCTGTTTTTGCTGCAATTTATTGGGCTAAAAACGCTCCAACTTGTAAAAACCATTGTAGAAATCAAAATAAACAACCACTATTCGCTTTCACGATCGCGCCGAAATCACAGTTTAAGTTACTGGCCGCTTGGGGCGCTGCTGGTGCAGTAGGCAACAAAATCGAGGCGAAGTGTCGTGACTGTTATGTTAGACTGTGGTGCTACCAGCTGGTGGCACTGACATAAACTTCTAGTTGAGCTGCAAGGACTAGCTGCACACATCGTGAATCGTGCACGTTGTTTATCAAATCCGTATGTATTTGGCCCGGAGGGGAATTACATTACGCGAGTTGCACATGTGCAAAAGTTCCTTAAAATGTGCTCAAGTGAAGCTGTGCTCACTACCCTGTTGTCAAATTTCACAGAGTCTAGAGAAGCAGTAGCGCAGTAGATTTAAGTGCGGTATCTTTCAGATTGCAACATTCAGATTGCAGCATCTATGTTACGCTTAACAGCATTCAAAGAAAGATAACCAATAAATCCGCAAGGTGTCCCAAGTTAGGGTGTTCACGTGCACTTCTGCTTTTACACAGCAGCTGCCACTGGTTAGAACAAAGGAATTCAAAAGTCAAAACTTCAAAAACGGAACACAAGAGTCATAAGATATGGCGATTGAGTAGGACAAAATAGGAGGTACATATGTCTGGACGTCCTTTTCTTACATGGACGTTACACAATGACTTAGACACAAATCTGAATACAGAGAACAGACATGTTAATAACTGGACGAACAGTTCATAATTTTGTGAAAAAATTGAATCCAGATCTTCCCATTCACAATCCAACACCGTAACCATATAGCCACAACGCTATCGCTACACAACTCTGCTCGCTGCTGTACATTTTGAGCTTGGACCATTCACTGTTCCTTCTTCCTGTTTTTATACTTGGTCTGTGTGCATCCACTGGACCATTTTACGAATAAATCTGAGGGAGGTACGATGGAGAGTTTCCTATGTAAACACTGACCTGTCAAGGCATGTGTTATTGGTTATAATGTCAACAAAACTATGTCCATCCTGTGTGCCACACTTTCAATCACCATACTAAAAACTTCTCCCTATGTGAATGCTATGTACGACTCCACTTGTAGACTAAGTATTACGGGCTGATCTCCGCTACAAACTGTGGCTAAGAACTGCAATCCCGTAACTCTATAATAGAACTCTCGTACGCTAACATCAAACATGGACCGTCCGTTGCTGCGTGTGGCCCCTGCTTGTCACAATGCAGAAGTCTATTTCGTTGGCGGGAGCACAGAGGCTGCTAATAGCACTGTGCCTGTGTTTGGTGATGAACTTCAAAGTGCCACCTGTGGCACCAGTCAGAAACTGTCTCAGCACGCCAGCACCAGTTGCACCCATTGGCAAGGACACAACAGTCCTCCCCCCCTCCTCTTCCAAATTTCCTCACCATTGTCGTGTAGTGTCGGATGGTGTTACGATGGCGGAAGGGGGAGGGGAGAGGGGAGGGATGTGCGGATGCAGCAAGCAACGATGGAACGGGACCAAAGTCTGTAGCTGGTGTTGAGCCCTACTGCGGCGGAGCACTGAGTGAAGCAAGCGGCAAATTAATGTACACCTACCTCAGTACAGCGTTCGTTCACCATCCGCTGTCTGCATTCGTAGGTACTATGTAGATGATGTTAAAAGCAGCGTTGAAGAAAACCATCATCCATACCTAAGAGTGCATAGATCGCGTAACTCAGGTAACAAAATAAACCTGTAAATCTCTGGCAATAACGGGCAACAGGGGATGCTTCCTTCCTTCATTGAAAATGTCCGTTTCCCGATACTAATGTTTTTAATGTCTTTTAGTTATGTTGTCAACAAGCCCACATTTACGTCGATAGCAAATCTACTACTAGTTCATGCAGCTTATATCACACACAAGACAGCCAGAAATGTACTAAGTTCAACCCGAAATATTACGAGATTAATACAGTCAATACTCTGCTATGAAATGAGTTTCACACTCGGTCCTTTTCAGTGGATTCTTCAAAGGAAGATGCTCGCCAAAAAATGTTCTGTAAATGCGTACAGAACGCGCCACGCAGAATTCTTCACAAAGGCCGATAATTTCACACGCCATTTTCTCTACAACAAACACTCAAAAATCTCCCGAACTTCACATAACTGTCCGTAAATGCATCTGTTTGCACGGCGATATAAACCGAACGCGAAATGACAGTCACTTCTTCATTTTACAAATAACTTTTTCGGACACGTCTAACATGACCTTCTCGTCCGGCAGCTAGTCCATGACTGTCTGAATGCCGTTGCTTTCAGGGCTTGTAACTCATTCCAGTGCATGGGAAAGACTTTACTCTGATTGGTTGATCAAAATGAACAGTCAATCAGAACAATCTTTCAAGATCATATTCGCGCTTGAACTGTTTTACTCCAATCAACATTCGCAGATGCATTTACGTCATTTCAAGCTGCAAATAGTAACAAAATGTTCCACCAAACCAAACCAAACGAAAAAAAGAGAAAACTATGCTTGAAATATACTTTAGAACTGATTGTCCTCTTATTACTTTTCTGGCTGCCTTATTACAAAAGCAAACACTTGTAGACATACGTCATCCGCCAGTCAGGGGGATCTACAATTTTCATGACATCCTGGTGGCATAACACTTGCTAGTTACGTAAGGTGTAATACAATATAGAATTGAAATTTGACGCATGTGCCACATACACACTCACATTCACTCTCATTTACTCTCACTCTAACACAAAATATGAATATTAACGTTTAAACTGTCATTTTCATTAGGAAAGAAAAATTATCGAAGGTTTAGAATTGGAAATCTTTATAAAATAAATCAGCACACTGAGAGCGCTATTACTGTTTTCAAATAGAAAAAAGAAATATAAACTGTTATTGTCCCTATCTGAATTTACTTTCTTAAGTGTCAGTTCAGTACATTTTTAATTTTTTTTTATATCTCCAAAACTGTTATATGTAGCGCTATCAAATTTTGACACAAAGTTCGTCATGTACCAAATTTGGTATAAAAAATAATATTTAACATAGTTATTTAGTTTCTTGGGTGAGATGAATAAGTGATTTTAGTACGTGGTACAGTGAGCATTCTCACGATCCGCTCTAGCGACAGGTGTGGCTATGATGCGTACGGCAGGCCACAAGTCGGCCGCAGCTGAATGCTAACATACTGCAGGCTTCCAAAACAGCTTGCCATAACGTAGCAAAACTTACTGCAAAAATCTGCAGTCGCATAATAGCTGCAACGCTACACACCCCTTAAGAAACTAAAAATTTTCCTGATCATATTTTTATGTTACTTACAATTTTTGCTGTAATGTTTTTCTTTAACTCCCCATCACTTCTTAGTAAACTGTTTTTACAAAAAAAATCATATGATCAAATTATTTAAATTACATAACATCACAAGATATATCTATTTACATCAATTGTTAATGGCTAGGGCTTGATAACGTACAGGAAATTAATTTTATAAAAAAAAAATTATTATTCATCGGCTGAAAATAAATAACACATAAAATGTTCTTACAGGATTCTCAACAATTCAACAAAATTCAATTTTTAAAATTTACGTATTATAATATTTTTTTCAAAATTCTTTAAATTCATTCATGAAGAAGATTTTTTTACAAAAGCTTTTGATACATAAACTCTTTTTTAAATCCAATTCTTTCATAAAAAAAAACACACACAAACTTTGTTTCGTCTCTTAATAAGAGATTCGCGGAGAGAAGACCTCGGGTGGCTGCGTTGGACCGGCAGCGTGTGCGCCGTCGTCGAAGTAGCGGTCGCCCCCGGTGGCCGCGTTCGGTTCTCGGTGTAAGCATTCTGTCTACGTCCGCGGCGGAGGACGTTGACAGGCGCGCTCCCGACGGATTGCCGTTATCGCAGGGTTCCATGCTACGCTGAGTTGGTATCCCTCATCCCTGTTGGCCAGGTTGTCGCGAATCCTTGTTTCTAGGGATTCTTTGATAATACTTTTCCAGAAGCCAGATGCTCGGCACAGCACCTTCTCGACACTTTGCCAGAAGAAGGGTAGCATGACACTTCTAGAAACGTCGCAATAGATCAACTGTACCACCCAGCTGGAGACCCGAGAAACCTTCATCAACAGTTTACGCCGGGAAACCCTACAGTCACAAAAACATTCTCGTCTCTTCTACACTCTTAAATTCATTTGTCATATAGTTAACAAAAATACTCGAATTTTCAACTGTATCTTTATGCCATTCGGAATACATATGCGTTCTTCCAGATTCGTGAAATATTTTGAAATTGGTGAATGGATAGCTTACGAATAACCCACGATGACTGACTGCCTCGCCTTATAAGTTTCCGGAAAAACCCACACAACTTACAGGGTGCACTCCTAACTGCTCTAGAGTAAACCAGCCATTGATATAATGACGACCAGTCCAAGTAGACATGTTCTCTTTGTGGCTGCTACGTCATTCTTGAAATTGTAATTTTTGTAAGGTGACAATGGAATCAACAAAATACTATACGTTGTGGAAAAGGCAAGCTTCTTTTTATCGACGTAGTTTCTAACATCGGAAATACTGACCAGGAGACCACTACCCTTTTGATCAAAGCACCTGAAGCCGCCAGAGGTGCCGGGTAAGTCAATATTGTCTATAACAGTAGAATTAGTGTGATTTTAATAGAGATATCTGCGTTTCGTTTATTCTTTTCCTGTGATATTTCATCGTGGGTAGCATATTTTTCGATTCCCTCGCTTTCATTTTCGGTTTTCATTCGTTTATGAGCTGCAAAAAAACTTACGGAAATCGCTAATTTTTTTCACTTTTTTCACCATTTCTTTACACCATACAATGCACAAAATTCTAAGTAAATCACAGTCACGCAGCAGTGCTCACTTACAACTCGTTGGCCATGGAAAAAAATGAGTACTTCATTCATAGCTGACAGTCTCATGCCATACTGACCAGCTGAGCTCAGTAGCACTACATTGTAGAAACGACCATGCTCAAATGGATTGCTTGTTTACAGTACTGATTATGAAATTAATTAAATGAAGGGTGAAGCAAAACAAATTACTCAATGAGTGCCACTCACTATTATATCGGATAGGTTGGTAGTAGGTCCAGTGACGACGACTTCATACTTCCGCCAATAAATACCGATCAACACCCTCACAGAGGAAACGAACACCCCTTCAGGAAGTGAAAAGAAATGTAACACAATGTGCTACTTTAAATTAGCACCTGACAGTTTTTAACTACTATTTGAATTTAGAAGGAGTAAGCTTTTGTGAAGTGTGTTTTTAATGCAATTTTTTTGTTACGCCAGTAGCCACATGAGGTTTATGAAGATGTACTTACCTAATGGTCTGAAAACTGGAAGGGTGAATTTTTTCTTCCCTTGGAAGGCAACATCTGCGAGATGGAACTCTCACCATGGATATCCTTCGTAATAGGACTGCATACCCACGTATAAGTTTCGTCACTTAGTCGATTAGCAGCTGCAGTTCATTTCAATATAACTTATTATTAATGCCCAGAGTATTTAGAGATTTTTAATTTTCCTTATCGTATGAGATACGCATTATTAACAAGTACTAAAACCCGTTGTGTTTTGGTTAAATAAATGTAAATATAATTATGCATTTTTCGTTATGTAGGTACCGAACTGTATTTAATATTTCAACGATTATGACATTTTCAAAATTTTACTTCATTTAAGCCACAACACTTCATTTTGTTATGTTGCCAAGAATGAGCTGTGCTTATGCCTCTAGGGAAGAAGAATATATTCGTACATCTTTGAAATAAACTGATGATTCATCTGCTTATTGACATTGTCCTGTCACTTTATGTTGATAACTTATACCCCATATGCTTATTGAAACAAAAATTTCGATATTTTGTATTGGTATTGTACTAAACGTAACGGCTATTTGTGAAATATCGATACTGAGTCTCGATGTTTTAGATTAGTTTTTAAGTTATAGGAAAAAGTCAAAGTGCACCCTCCAATCGTTTCAGCAAATGTTGAAAGATTTTTTAATGACAAACACGTGTTGTATGACAGCAAAAGTCCGCTCGCTTTTGAGAACCTCTTCATGCTTATTGTCATACACTACAAAAGCTCTAAGATGGTTATACAACGGTTTTCGTACATCTACCCCCCCCCCATGAACCATGGACCTTGCCGTTGGTGCAGAAGCTTGCGTGCCTCAGTGATACAGATAGCCGTACCGTAGCTACAACCACAACGGACGGGTATCTGTTGAGAGGCCAGACAAACATGTGGTTCCTGAAGAGGGGCAGCAGCCTTTTCAGTAGTTGCAAGGGCAACAGTCTGGATGATTGACTGATCTGGCCTTGTAACAATAACCAAAACGGCCTTGCTGTTGTGGTACTGCGAACGGCTGAAAGCAAGGGGAAACTACGGCCGTAATTTTTCCTGAGGGCATGCAGCTTTACTGTATGATTAAATGATGATGGCGTCCTCTTGGGTAAAATATTCCGGAGGTAAAATAGTCCCCCATTCGGATCTCTGGGCGGGGACTACTCAAGAGGATGTCGTTATCAGAAGAAAGAAAACTGGCGTTCTACGGGTCGGAGCGTGGAATGTCAGATCCCTTAATCGGGGAGGTAGGTTAGAAAATTTAAAAAGGGAAATGGATAGGTTGACGTTAGATATAGTGGGAATTAGTGAAGTTCGGTGGCAGGAGGAACAAGACTTCTGGTCAGGTGACTACAGGGTTATAAACACAAAGTCAAATAGGGGTAATGCAGGAGTAGGTTTAATAATGAATAGGAAAATAGGAATGTGGGTAAGCTACTACAAACAGCATAGTGAATGCATTATTGTGGCCAAGATAGATACGAAGCCCACACCTACTACAGTAGTACAAGTTTACATGCCAACTAGCTCTGCAGATGACGAAGAAATTGAAGAAATGTATGATGAAATAAAAGAAATTATTCAGATAGTGAAGGGAGACGAAAATGTAATAGTCATGGGTGACTGGAATTCGAGTGTAGGAAAAGGGAGAGAAGGAAACATAGTAGGTGAATATGGATTGGGGCTAAGAAATGAAAGAGGAGGCCGCCTGGTAGAATTTTGCACAGAGCACAACTTAGTCATAGCTAACACTTGGTTTAAGAATCATGATAGAAGGTTGTATACATGGAAGAACCCTGGAGATACTAAAAGGTATCAGATAGATTATATAATGGTAAGACAGAGATTTAGGAACCAGGTTTTAAATTGTAAGACATTTCCAGGGGCAGATGTGGACTCTGATCACAATCTATTGGTTATGACCTGTAGATTAAAACTGAAGAAACTGAAAAAGGTGGGAATTCAAGGAGATGGGACCTGGATAAACTGAAAGAACCAGAGGTTGTACAGAATTTCAGGGAGAGCATAAGGGAACAATTGACAGGAATGGGGGAAAGAAATACAGTAGAAGAAGAATGGGTAGCTTTGAGGGATGAAGTAGTGAAGGCAGCAGAGGATCAAGTAGGTAAAAAGACGAGGGCTAGTAGAAATCCTTGGGTAACAGAAGAAATATTGAATTTAATTGATGAAAGGAGAAAATATAAAAACGCAGTAAATGAAGCAGGCAAAAAGGAATACAAACGTCTCAAAAATGAGATCGACAGGAAGTGCAAAATGACTAAGCAGGGGTGGCTAGAGGACAAATGTAAGGATGTAGAGGGTTATCTCACTAGGGGTAAGATAGATACTGCCTACAGGAAAATTAAAGAGACCTTTGGAGATAAGAGAACCACTTGTATGAACATCAAGAGTTCAGATGGAAACCCAGTTCTAAGCAAAGAAGGGAAAACAGAAAGGTGGAAGGAGTATATAGAGCGTCTATACAAGGGCGATGTACTTGAGGACAATATTATGGAAATGGAAGAGGATGTAGATGAAGATGAAATGGGAGATACGATACTGCGTGAAGAGTTTGACAGAGCACTGAAAGACCTGAGTCGAAACAAGGCCCCCGGAGTAGACAACATTCGATTGGAACTACTGACGGCCTTGGGAGAGCCAGTCCTGACAAAACTCTACCATCTGGTGAGCAAAATGTATGAAACAGGCGAAATACCCTCAGACTTCAAGTAGAGTATAATAATTCCAATCCCAAAGAAAGCAGGTGTTGACAGATGTGAAAATTACCGAACAATCAGTTTAATAAGCCACAGCTGCAAAATACTAACACGAATTCTTTGCAGACGAGTGTTAGAGCTGGTAGAGGCTGACCTCGAGGAAGATCACTTTGAATTCCGTAGAAATACTGGAACACGTGAGGCAATACTGACCTTACAACTTATCTTAGAAGAAAGATTAAGGAAAGGCAAACCTACGTTTCTAGCATTTGTAGACTTAGAGAAAGCTTTTGACAATGTTGATTGGAATACTCTCTTTCAAATTCTAAAGGTGGCAGGGGTAAAATACAGGGAGCGAAAGGCTATTTACAATTTGTACAGAAACCAGATGGCAGTTATAAGAGTCGAGGGACATGAAAGGGAAGCAGTGGTTGGGAAGGGAGTAAGACAGGGTTGTAGTCTCTCCCCAATGTTATTCTATCTGTATATTGAGCAAGAAGTAAAGGAAACAAAAGAAAAGTTCGGAGTAGGTATTAAAATCCATGGAGAAGAAATAAGAACTTTGAGATTCGCCGATGACATTGTAATTCTGTGAGAGACAGCAAAGGACTTGGAAGAGCAGTTGAACGGAATGGATGGTGTCTTGAAGGGAATATATAAGATGAACATCAACAAAAGCAAAACGAGGATAATGGAATGTAGTCGAATTAAGTTGGGTGATGTTGAGGGTATTAGATTAGGAAATGAGACACTTAAAGTAGTAAAGGAGTTTTGCTATTTGGGGAGCAAAATAATTGCTGATGGTCGAAGTAGAGAGGATATAAAATGTAGACTGGCAGTGGCAATGAAAGCGTTTCTGAAGAAGAGAAATTTGTTAACATCGAGTATAGATTTAAGTGTCAGGAAGTCATTTCTGAAAGTATTTGTATGGAGTGTAGCCATATATGGAAGTGAAACATGGACGGTAAATAGTTTGGACAAGAAGAGAATAGAAGCTTTCGAAATGTGGTGCTACAGAAGAATGCTGAAGATTAGATGGGTAGATCACATAACTAATGAGGAAGTATTGAATAGGATTGGGGAGAAGAGACTTTTGTGGCACAACTTGACTAGAAGAAGGGATCGGTTGGTAGGACATGTTCTGAGGCATCAAGAGATCACCAATTTAGTATTGGAGGGCAGTGTGGAGGGTAAAAATCGTAGGGGGAGACCAAGAGATGAATACACTAAGCAGATTCAGAAGGATGCAGGTTTCAGTAGGTACTGGGAGATGAAGCAGCTTGCACAGGATAGAGTAGCATGGAGAGCTGCATCAAACCAGTCTCAGGACTGAAGACCACAACAACAACAACAACAACAAAGAATGACTTTTCTTAAATAAAAACATGTCAATTTGAAATTAATTATCCTTTGCGTAACAAGGAAAATATAACAGTATTGTACAGGTGTACAAGATATTTCAAGACAGGATAATAGCGAAAAGTTGTAGGGGTGGAAAACAAAGGGGATGACTCGGTGGCCGCCCAGGAACTTGTGGAAGGAATATGTCGAAGAACTGTGGAAATGTCCTCCTTGTAGAAAAAGAGGTGACTGAGAAAACTATGCCCTAAGAAAGACCCTACCAAAATTCGGGGACCATACAACGAAGGAAATGGATGAAGTTCTAAGACAAATGAAGAACTATAGGGCTCCAGGGACCAGAAACATGTCAAACTGGTGAAACAAAGTGAAGAAGCATGTAGAACAACCCTGCCTAGAATTGTCTGCAGATATAGAAACAAGAAAAGAAATCTAAGGAACTCCAGCAAGCAGTAATATGTCCGGTATACCGGGTGGTTATAATTAAACTTTCCATATTTAACACGTTATAACATGGAAACTAATTACTAAACAAGGACAAAACTTGGCAGCATTAATGTCAAGGACATGGGGAAGAGAAATAATGCAGAAGCAATTCAACTGAAGTACTTTTAATATACTGCTACGGTACACCATACCATTATATACCGGCACCATTCTTGCTACAAAAGGGACTCAATACTGTGCCCACCAGTCTCCAGAAGAGTCTGAAAGTGCAGGACTGCACAGCAGAACGAAGCATGTTCGTAAGTACGCTGGCTACCTCTCTTGATATGCTGCGTTTCAGATCAGCACATGTGTCAATGTTCCCCTGTTAAACCTTGTTCTTCAGGTATGTCCACAACCAGAAATCACAGGTAGTGAGATCAAATGATCGCGCTGACCAAGCATTTGGAAACGATCGGCTGATATTTCGATAGTTTCCAAATGTGTTTCGGGGAAGCAGGTGAACTTTACGAGCGATGTGCGGTGGGCCCCATCTTGCATGAGAACTGTTGAGTTCAATGCGTCTTTCTCCTTTAGAGTTGGTATGACATGCTGGAGAAGCGTCTCTCTCCTGCAGGGTGGTTATGACATGCTGACGAAGTATATCGCAGTAACGTTGGCCAGTCACAATGCACGTCTATGGTCTTTGAGCGCCATCCCATTCAAAAATGAATGAGCCAATGATGAACGCAGCCATGAAGCCACACCACATGGTGATATGTTCACCATAAAGATAAACTTCATGCACAGTGACTGGATGTGAAGATCCTCACACTCGACAATTACGCGTGTTCATCTCACCCTTCAGAGAAAAATGAGCTTCGTCTGTCCATAGGATGGTCCAGGGCGAACCTTCGTCAACTTCAATCCTTGCGAGAAAGTAGAAAGCGAAGTCAATGCGTCGTTGTGCGTCATGTGGTGCAAGCTGCTGTATGATAGGGATTTTGTACAGACACCATGTGAGAATGGTTCGAAGCACCTTCTGTACATTGACCACAGGATATTAAATGTCCTGACATAGCACAAGCACTGCCTGACGATCGGGAATTGAGTGTAGCATTGTCTGCTATAGCAACAATGGTTTTATCAACCACCTGTGGTGCAACCGGTCGTTGGCCTCTTCCCAGACGCCCAGTTCTCCAGTTGATTCGAAATTCTTCTTCATGCTGCGCACAGAAGGTGGAGAAAGAGGACCCTTCCGCAACCGTTTCAGCCAGCGATATTCTCGAAGTGGAGCTGCAGCATTACTGTTATTTTGATAATAGAGCTTCACCAATAATGCCCTGCTCCTTTTGTCCAAGCTCATGTTGACACGTCAACAAGTGCACTTCGACTGGTCAGATGTGTGAGACTGTGAATCACGATGACTGATCACGGCACCTGGTGGCCATAGTTGGAACTGGATGGGGGCGCTGTGACGCATGGAAATCGTGCACCCACTGCCCTGGACATTAATACTGCCAAGTTTGGTACTCTTGCGGTAATTAGTTTCCACGTTATAACGTATAAAATAGGGAAAGTTTAATTATAACCACCAGGTAAAAGAAAGGGAACAGAACCAAGTCTGAGAATCACAGGAGTACATCATTATTGTGTATGACATACAAGATCTTTCAGCGTATTCTCTTACTATCCTAGTAGATCACCAGGTTAGATTTCACATAGGGCATGTCAACAAGAGACTCAGTATCCATTCTCAGGCAAGTATTTGGAACAACGTGGGAGTTTGATAAGAAGGTATATTGCCTCTTTATAGATTTCAAGAAAGTCTATGATGTTGTCCATACAGAAAACATATGGAGGATAATAGAAGGGGTGCCATCGAAACTGCTCAGTCTAACCAAAATGTGTACTGAGAAAACTAATGTGCCATTTTTCTGCACGATTGTGTTCCGGCGCCGGCCAGTGTGGCTGAGCGGTTCTAGGCGCTTCAGTCTGGAACCGCGCGACCGCTACGGTCGCAGGTTCGAATCCTGCCTCAGGCATGGACGTGTGTGATGTCCTTAGGTTAGTTAGGTTTAAGTAGTTCTAAGTTCTAGGGGACTGATGACCACAGATGTTAAGTCCCATAGTGCTCAGAGCCATTTGAACCATTTGTGTTCTGGCCGCGAGTGTTAAGGTCGATATTGGCCTCGCCGGAGATACTGGGGCGCCGAGTTGGCGGTGAGTGGCCCTCTGGCGACGAGGAGGGGAGGGTTTGAGAGTACCGAGCGAGGACAGAACGGCAGAGTATTGGGGTCCTGACGGTCCGAAGTGTGTGTTAGTAATTTTGACATTCCGTGTGAAATATGGCATCCCAGCTACAGTCCCCAGTTTAAATATGGTTTCCCGGCTACGACACAGTTGAAATATGCTATCCCAGACGAGCCACAAGTTGAAAATATGCTCACTATTTTTTATTTACTTAAATTTGCCATATTTCGTGACAGTACCTTTTCCATTAGATGTTCACACGGCGATATTAGTCTTGGCTTCAGTTGTCTAAGTATGATTCCACAATGCATCTTTGTCGGTTGCAGAATTGACGTGGTTCAACGTGTTTCCCTCATTTTGGTGTTTCAAATACCAATTCTTCAAATGTAGTTTCTTCTTATAGTTAATACAAAAAACTAACATAATTCAAAATTATTTATGACGGCGACCTTCACATTGTTCTACCATCAACACACACCAAGAGTTAACTGCCGACTGTCTATAGTCAAAGACGACTACAGCGTCAAAGATGTTTTACACAACACACAAGCTTCCACTTGTAATCAGTCTCTTTGCTATTCTTCGATACATTTACTAATAGTAATCAATATGTTATCACTCTCAAAAATATAAGTAAATTAACATATAATAAGGCAAATTACAATAAAAAATATTCTGACAAAAAATATAAGAAAACAATTTACAATTCGGTATCGACAAATACAGTAAAAAAAATAACATCTCCCAGGTCCATTACAACTGCTCCCCAGGGCTTTTGTTGTTATGAACATATACAACAAAATCCCGACCACACTCAGTAATGGATCTGTATTACACAATTAGTACATTAATGATGCAGTCTGATAACCTCTTCCAAATTTGGACTCTTTGAATCTGTGGACTTGTTACTGGCTGTTGTTGCAATAATCCTTCCCCATCAATCTCATACACAAAAAATTCAAGTAAAGAAATTATTTGACATGACAAATATACATGGTATAAAACATACATGAGAAATATTCTAACATACAGCATACAGATTGAAAATAATAGAAAGGCAAAACTCATTTCCTAGAACAAGATTTAAATTTTTTTATATTAATGTTAATTTCATTATGCTTACATATTGTACAGTAAAAATGATACTGGACATATATAGTGTAGTGTTTTTTATATATTTCTCTTATATATATATATATATATATATATATATATATATATATATATATATATTACTTAGATTTTTTAAATTTTTTTTACTCATGTTTTTTGCTTATGATTTTCTTCTTTTAGTACAGCTAAAGATACATCAGTATTATCTAAATTTTTTGCAATTATTTATGTACACTTGCCTCTCTACTACAATATTACTACAAGTCACATTCTTGTGAAGAGTACTTTTGCTCCCACAACATCAGTATAAACAACAACAAACTGCTCATATATCATGAGGCTTTATCTAAAATTGGTTTTGAAACATATACCTTTGCATGCATGTCCTCACATGCATGCCTCCACCCACAGGGAAGACTTAGCTTCCAAAAATTAGAAAAATTCAGAAATGCTCACTATGGAGGCTTTTTTTGTAAAAAAGTAAAAATAAATCTTTCTCTCATTTTTTGTTACAACAGTGTTTTTTCATCAGTTTCAATTAACATGTGACTACAAATTATTAATTTATACATGCAAATATTCATACTTGGTTGTACAGGTAGTTTTTTGTTCTAACAAGCATATTCCAGTGGAGGACTTTTGTTTTAGATGATAATAAGTTATTTAAATTTTGAAATTATGGTTTCTGTTTATATAGTTTCAAAGAGACAACATTCCTGAGACCAAATAATTTCTTTGACTTAGGGTACACCAAACGATAAGCATTAGGGTGTGGATTTTCTATGACTTCAAAAGGCCCAATATAGATATCAAAGAATTTTTTAATTCCTGAAGTTAACATTTTTGATTTTTCATGAGATTTGACCAGAACAAGATCTCCAATTTTGAAAGTGGTTAATTTTACCCTATTGTTATGTCTTTTATTCCTCTTTTCCCCTTGTTTCCTCATAGTTTCCCTGACAATATCTTCTCTCTCTTGCATAGTTAAAGGTGTACATTCAGGAACAAATTTACATTTCTCTAATTTTAATGTCATCCCCCCTTTTCTAAGTTTTTCACAAACTGACTTCAAAATCGAAAAATGTTCCTCCCAATTTTGCCCTGTAACCAAAATGTCATCTACATAAATTATCAGTTTAGACGCAAGTTCTTGCCCCAGTACGTGATCCAAAGCTCTTATAAATTCGGAAACAGAAGAATTTAACCCAAATGGCACAACACAATATTGGTAACTCTTACCATTGTACAAGAAAGCAGTATATTTCCTAGAATTAACCGAAAATGGTACCTGATGAAAACCCGAAGTTAGATCTAAACTTGACATATATTTTATATCTGTAAATTTATAGAGTAACTCATCAATATTTTCGGGATGGTCTGTCTGTCTGAACAAAATTTCGTTTAAGTGTCTGGAGTCCAAAACCAATCTTACTCCACCGTCTTTTTTCGAAACTACTACTAGAGGATTATTATATGCACTGATACTCCTTTCTATTATATTACATCCTTACATCTTTTTCAACTCTTTCTCAACAGCGTCTTTTTGATATTGCAATACTGTATGGTTTTATGAAAAATGGTTCATGAGGTTTTACCTGAAGCTCACACTGATAACCCTTTACACTACCAGGTATGTCACTGAAAACATCACTGTATTCCTACAGCAGATTTTCAAACTGTTGTTTTTGCTCCCCAGATAAATTTTGTGTTTCTGAAATTTTCAAATTTACTAAATTCCCAAATTAAACTTCATCAGTATCAAATCTATGAGTTTCAATATTCTCCAATCTATTTTCTTTTAGTAAACTGATACTGTCAAAATTTCCATTACTCTGATCACCAAGTGTGTTCACAAAATTTGTCTGAATGTATTCCCTTTCACTAGTTTCTATCAAAAGTTTTCTTCCAACCCAATCAAATGCTGTATTTACTTTTACTATCCAATTCATACCCAAAAGAAAATCCTAATTAGATTCCTGAATTACAAAACATCCATGTGTGAACAACTTGCCTTCAATTAAAAATGTCACGAAAGCCTGGCTTTTCACCAATTTACTGCTCTTCCCAGTAGCACCTTTTATCTTTACCCCAACAACTGGCATTTCAACAAAATCTTTCCCTGCTTTCAATTTCTTGCTTAACCTTTCAGATATTCCCGAGATCTCACTTCCTGTATCAATTAAACATTTACCAATCCATGACCCAATTTGAACTTTTATATAAGGACTGAAAAATTGATCACTTTTCTCAGAACCTGTATCCCCATGTAATAAATCACTTTCAATTTCCCCAAACCTATACTTATCAGAATCATATGGTATTTCATTACATGTATTATTTGTCACAGTTATAAAATTTGCACAAGATACAAAATTGTCATTAGTACTCTCTATTATCTCAAATAGCCAAGAATTTTCATCCAAATCACATTGTATACTATTGAAGTACTTATCCTTCAGCTTTTCAAAAATAAAATATCTCATCTTTTTCCACCACTCAGGACATACAGTTTCACATACATTAATAAGCATCTTTCTAAAGTTCTTGTCAAAAGAAATAGTTTCACTGTTCAGCCCTAATTTCATAAGAAATGTGTGTGTGTCATTAGTATCTGTAAAAGTTTCACTTAGGCTATAAGTTATACATGTGTCATCATTATTTCTGTAGTCAGATTCTTTACCAACAACATGAAAAATCACACTTTCACATACACCCAGCTTGTGAGCCTTATTCATCCTGGTAACATCCCTGGGAATTTCTATAATATTCTCACTATTTAATCCATTTTCAACCATGTGTATACCCAACTCCCTATTTAAACTAATGAAATACCTTTCCTCAACATTATCATCAATGCCATTACCATCATTACCAACTTTATCATCAACATCATTATCATTACACATATTCAGGTCATACACATTCAAATTATTCCCCAAAATATAATTTCCCCTTTCTAAAGTTACCATATCCCTTTCACCAATATTTTCATTCTCACAGCATGCATTCTCTCTTTCACTCACATATGTCTCTGAACTACTACAAATTACATCATCTGACAAAGTGTTGTTCTTTTCTGCCCAAGTGTAAAACTCAGTTAAATTAAACGAATCACAATTACTTTTGTCTACCTTATGTTCTTGTGTACTGAAAATTTTATCTTTATCAATATCATTATTTTCCTCTTGAAATTTCTTCAATAGGTAACAACTAATGAACTCATGTGATAGCTTAGGTTTGGAACTGTCATGTTTGGGTTTATGATAGTCACATCCATTGGTCCTTTCATCATGCTCACCTTCTGCCTCAACCTTGCGGACCTTCACGGGGGCGTCTACTCGTTTTTTATTTCCTGAATTACAACTGGTTCCTGCTTGAACTGCTGACTGTGGTTCTGCCAATGTCTCTGATCAACATTTCTGTTCCCATTCCTATACCAAACATTACCTGATTGTTGGTAGTTTCTATTGTACTGATCTCTAGCAAAATTTCTGTGATTTTGATGCCTAAAGTGTTCTCTATTTTGTTGATTATTTCCGCGAAAATGTTGTTCTTGTTTTGGATAAAAATTATGGTCCTTTTTTTGAAAATTGTTATATCCCCCTGAATTTTGACTGACACCATGATAATTGTTTTGTTCCCTTTTTTGAAAGTTATCATTTTCTCATTTTTTACCATTACCTTTCTGAGTAAACCCACTGTGTGTTCTTGTTGTTACCCTATCCAACTTTTCAATATAATTGAGAAACTGCTCTACATTACTATCAGCACAATGAACTAAACTCAACTGCATTGCTGATGGCAATCTTCTCCTTAAGGTATCAATTTTGATCAAGTCTTCCAAAGGTTTTGTTAAATGAATAAGTTTTTGAAGTTCACTTTTGCAAAATCGTTTCATGCTCCCATCTGATTCTCTATAGTTTCTCCCATTCAAAAATTCACTTTTGATTCTAGTTTGTTTAAGATCATCCCAAAATTTTTCCAGAAATTTTGATTCAAATTCTGAAAAGGTCATCCCCAAAGTTACAATCTGGTTTGCCCAAGTCAAAGCTTCCCCTTCCAAGAATTTTTTCACATATTTAATTTTTATTTCATCTGATGAGTGAGGTAAAAAACAATCCTTACAATACTGTATAAAATCAACAGGATGTAAGGGTCCATCTACCGAAAAGTGCTTCACTGGAATATTAGATACAACATTGCATGTGTTGACATTGTGATTTTTGCTTTGAAACTCAATGTCAAAACTTTCAATTTTTTCGCTAAGTTCTTTGACAGATTTTTTGTTTTCTAAATCATTGCACTCTACTTTTTTTTCTAGAGTAACCAAACGAATGTCAGTTTTTTGTTCTACATTTTTTACCAAAACTTTTGTATTCTCATCCAAATTTTTAATTTCCCCTTTTAGCTCATTAAAATCAATTAAATTTCTTTCCCTATCTGCCAGTAACTCATTTTTTACAGTATTAATTTCACCGCTCAATTTAGCATCAATTTCATTTACTTTTGCTTCCACAGATTCAATTTTTTCCTCCACACTGCCAACTCTGTTCGAAAGATCACCCACTTGGGTATTGACTGCTTGGACTTGCAACAAAATGTTATCAATTTTTTCATCCCAATAAGTCTGTCATCAACTGATTGTTTAATTTCTTTCGTGAAATTTACAAGAAAACTTTTTAAATCAAATTGATCGGTTCTTTCTGTTTCATTTGACCTGTCCAGATGTTCGAAGTCTATTAAATTACTACTTTCTACTTTAGGCACAATACTCTCGAAAATCTCATAAGTCATTGTGAATAACAAAAATTTATACACAACAATACAAAACAAGATAAAAATATTGCTTTAACAAAATACAAGGGTTTCGTGACTTATCTGGAACACTCTTCTACTGTTGCAAAACCACGTTTTCCATCCATGTGATTGTTGACCAAAATTCTTGAAATTACTTCTTCTGTCGAAAATTATATTTTTCGCCGAAACATTTCTTCTCCAAAACTTTTACTTCCCGATGAACACAAATACTGTAACACACATTCTGAAAAAACTGGTATTAACACACAAAAATTTTCTTCCTCGTAGCACTGTTGAAGATCTCGTGAACACAATATCCTGGCTACAGTCCCCAGTTGAAATATGGCATCCCGGCTACAGTCCCCAGTTGAAATATGGTTTCCCAGCTACGACACAGTTGAAATATGCTATCCCGGACGAGCCATAAGTTGAAAATATGCTCACTATTTTTTATTTACTTAAATTTGCCATATTTCGTGACAGTACCTTTTCCGTTAGATGTTTACACGGCGACATTAGTCTTGGCTTCAGTTGTCTAAATATGATTCCACAATGCATCTTTGTCGGTTGCAGAATTGACGTGGTTCAACGTGTTTCCCTCATTTTGGTGTTTCAAATACCAATTCTTCAAATGTAGTTTCTTCTTATAGTTAATACAAAAAAACTAACATAATTCAAAATTATTTATGATGGCGACCCTCACATTGTTCTACCGTCAACACACACCAAGAGTTAACTGCCGACTGACTATAGTCAAAGACGACTACAGCATCAAAGATGTTTTACACAACACACAAGCTTCCACTTGTAATCAGTCTCTTTGCTATTCTTCGATACATTTACTAATAGTAATCAATATGTTATCACTCTCAAAAATATAAGTAAATTAACATATAATAAGGCAAATTACAATAAAAAATATTCTGACAAAAATATAAGAAAACAATTTACAATTCGGTATCGACAAATACAGTAAAAAAAATAACACCTCCCAGATCCATTACACATGGTAATGAGCTAATGTTGAAACCGAGGCGCTTGGGAATTCAATGCTGCTGTGGGACAAGAAGCCGTGGGCTCTGCATGTATGGACACAATTTATGGTGAGCTGTGGCCGATGTCGTTAGTGGATATTTTGCCACGGCAGATAAACCTCACAGCGTGGGCCCAATCTGAACACGCTGTGCTGTAGCATGTTCGCGCACAATAAGGTGTCATGATACTGGAGAATAAATCAGTGGAATACAGTACGTGTATTAACCTTCAATGACTTTTGCGGTGTTAGTTTACTTAACTGTGAGGAGATTGAGCAGTAACTGTCACTTTTCAACGAAATGCCGGATGGTCGTTGTCATAAAGTTCTTATATTTCCTATTTGTGAACATAATTTTCTGTTATCAGGATTACCCATTGGACAGATTTGAAGTTGTCATCTGTGTCATCAGCAGTTTATAAATACTGGAATTTGACAAATATGTTAACTGCGAGTTTTGGATATGTTTTTATATCTGTGTGTTAAATGAAAGTGAATTTTGAAGTTTCTAAGGTAACTTTCTACCATTACGATTCTGTAAGTTTTTATTTGGAATGATGTGGTTTGCTACTGTTATTGGTTGAGAATTTGTTACTCGATTCACCAGCCATTCTATGAAGTGTTTTAAGACTTGTTTATCAGTGAACTATCATTAATAAATTACGTAAATCAGTAATGTTGCGTAAGCAGTTATTGAAAGCACCCATCTCCATTAGCCAATCAACCATGGCCAGTTGAAACGAGCATTGATGTAACATTAGGGACTAGAGGCTATTTGTTAAGTTGCGGCAATGCTAATCCTGTTGTTTGTTGTTGTTGTTGAAGTGTTTAGTCGCCCCTAAATTAAATACTAATTCCGCACAGTAAATGCAAAGTGAGGGTTGAAGGCAGGGAGTCTGAATGTTTTGCAGCGAGGACAGAAGCCGAACAACGTGGCTGTATCTCCCCCAGCCAATTTAGCCCCATTAATGTCTGAATAAATTTCTGGAAGAAAAATAAAAATCATAAATCGTGGAGCTTTAGAGTTACCTGGAGCACACAGGAAAATGAGCTCTTGTCAGAATCATGGTGGCTTATGAAGAATCAACACCTTCCGATTATAAGCTCAGCAGCGGTATGATGCGAATTCGCGACACTCGGCATTAGGGGGTTAACCCAGTATTGAAAAAGGCCCTAAAACTTGCGTCACCGTTTGGAAGGGCTGTAAATATGGGTGGTGAAGCGAAAGTTTTAGCGTTTGCCAATGATATCGTTGTTATAACGGGAGAGAAAGGTTCACTAATGTTAATGACTAAAGAACTAATACAGGCACAAAAAGTGCATCTGAGGATCAGTCAAGGTAAAACCAAGTGTGTGGCTGTAATGTGAAACAGTGAAGAGGAAATTGCAATAGAAGATAGGAAATTTCAAAAGACAAGGCCGGTCAGATATCTAGAAAGTACTGTCAGTGCGAACAACAACATGGGGGAGGAGATAACGAACCAGGTAAAACCCGCAGAGGGGTGTCTATTATCAATGAGCAGAACTCCTCATGTACAAGACAACTGTGCAGCCGGTATGTACAGGCCTGAAAAATGGACACTGAGTAAGTGTTAAGATAAATATTTAGACCTGTGTCATAAAATGGATTTCCTAGTAGAAGGGAAAACATAGAAATCCACACGCTATTTATTGAACCACATGCTACAGCTGCAATACAAATTAGAAGAACTGAAATGTCTGGGACACATACTGGGAAGAGAAGAAGGGAAGATGAAGGCAGTGCTAGAAGGGAAGCCACAAGGGATGAGACCCCTTGGCAGACCAAACCTTACGTGGATAGATGGCGTTAAGAAAACCAGGAGACCTTGGGAGTCCACAAGTGCGTGGACAGCGACGGAGACCAATGGAAGAGGCTAAAGAGTGAGGCAAAGAACCTGTAACACCATATCTCTAATACTTTACTGATTTATTTTGCTTTTGTTTTATTTAATGTTACATCGTTGAGCTTCTGTAAATGTTGTTTGATTGAATCGATAACACAAAATTGTATACTCCTTTCTTTGTAAAAACTTTGGATGTCATGGTTTGATTCTATGCAATGTAGTATATCTGTCATTTAAATTCTTTGTCCCATTTGGAGGGAACAAAACTTATTATATATAATTGTAATTTCTGTAGGAATAATTTTTTGTAGAAATGTCAATATGTGCAAATGTTCTGTTTTATTTAAAATGTTTGTTTGCTATTATGTAAATTGCTGATCCTCACTTGGGGTTCTTAGTTATTTAATATGCAAAAGGTGTTGTGGTTCCCCTCGGGAACGGAACTGTGTAGGACGCGCAAATTGTGGTTGGCCTAGGTAGAAAAGGTGGAACCAACAGTCAGTCGGAGATGAGCTACCAAACTGTGCACTGCCCATGTTAAGGGGCTCCGGAACGCCCTATACTTGCAATGTTAAAATAACGCTTATAAATTACATCTTTCCTCACAAAGTATTTGAGGTAGGAAGTTGAACTTTTTACAGATTATTTATTGGAATATGGGCTACAACTTAACACAGGGATTTTACAAAATTTTAGTTCAGTTGTTAAAGATTATTTTTTTTCAATTGTAATGAAAATTCACAACTTTTTTTGCAATTTTTTATTTATATATTCAAAAATATACAGTTTTTGGAAAAAGGCTGTGTTAAATTATGCAGAAGGTACTGTGTAACATTTACTGAAAGTTTGAAACAAATATGTTTGGAAGATCCTTAGAAAACATGTAATTAGTATGAGAAAATAAAAGTTTGGGAATCGAGCGACAAAGATTGGATTAACTTTTTAGTGCATTCCAGGTCCATAGGATGGATTATCTTCATCCTCTGCAAACTCCTCCTCCAGCTTCCTCTTGTTCCTCCTCCTGTTTACTCTTGCTTGTATTTCTAGACTCTTTACAGCCCTGTCTGCAGCCCGAAGGCGTTCCTTGTCTAAAGCAAGCATCGCTCGTACCATGTTAGAATGTTATTATTTACAGTAATAACACATACCTTTGGCTTTCCAACATTTCTCCTTTTCTTAAAAGCCTTCAGAGGATTTCTAATAACTTTACTTTTACTCATTATTATACTTCAACAAAACAGAGACTCAAGAAACAGAATTAATTACGAATATTTTCGAGATAACGACAGAGTAAATAAACATGAAACAATCGACAATCACACCAGCGATATATATTGAACCATCACAGGTTAGCCACAACACATACTTTATCTCACATCACTAAAATGTACCTGATGAACACGGACGTTAATAATAACACCATTTGACAGCAGTTTAACAGCACCACAGTGGGTCACGCCCATGTAGAACACATTTCAAAAAAAATTTAAAAATAGTTGTAGTCTTCAGAATTGAATAAATTATATATATATTAAAAGGTAATAGTCTGCAGATTCAGAAAATGCAAAAAAGTAAAAATTGAACTTTTCATGATTTTGAGCCTTTCCGGAGCCCCTTAAAGTTGTATATTGTGCTGGTTCCGAGAGAGGCTTTTCCTGCCGCTTACCAATGCCTCGGATGGATGGATAAATAGCTGAAATTCTGGAATTGGTATCTATCATCGCCACCAAGAAGGCGCAGAGTCCAACAATATTGCCTGCAAATCCGCCTACCAACATGCAGTTGCCACCACATTGCGAAATCACTGTAAAGGAGTACTATAATAATGTACAGTGAAGGATCAGCTTATTGGGTGATTTAGTGTGCACAAATATAAGGTAACTTATAACTGAATTTATGTACCTACCTCGATTTTTTCTCTATCACAACACCTCTCAGGTTCCCCTCCATTTGAACTATGATTACCGAGTGTCCTATTTTGTGGAAAAAATGAAAGCCTCAAAACATTAAATGATGTTGTTTGATCTTTGGCAATAAGAGAGTATTCAGGTTTACTATAGATTTCATGAAATTGTGGGAGGTAGTAAATCTAGTTTTGTGAAAGCCTCCCAGTGATGGAAATAGTCCAATTTATAGTTTTGTGGAGTTTCAAAGTCACCTATTTAATCATTTACTTGCAAGTAGAAGACTGTGGTAATAAAGACAATTTGCTGTTTCTTTTATAAATTAAAGTTCTTAAGATTGAGGCTTATAAAGTTTTGCTTAGTTAATGATCATAGTGCTACCTGTAGTAAATTTTAAAAGGTAAGTTTCTTGCAAAATTGTCAACATTGTGTTTCACTGTAGTAAAAATAGAAAACTACAATAGTAGAAAATTATATGTTCATGATTGCTAAGTGTTTGTCTCTCTTGTGTATTGGAAGTGCATATTAATAGTATAACAAGATCCACAGTTTGTCTATCGTGCTAATGCTAGGTAACAAGTAACGGGAAGACCACTATTTATGAAAACCATAATTCCTTTATTCAAAAGATAGTGAGAAGCAACCTGTCAGTGGATTCCAATTAACTTTCATTTTAAATAGTAAAGTATTTAACTGAGAGAGACTTAATCTATGTCCAATTTATGATCCTGCAGTGAATGTTAATAGTAACCTTATAAAGACCATTCAGTTTGAACAAGCCCTGAAAGTAATAGTGTGTTTCGGTATCTGTTATATTTTTGCAAATAGTTTGTGTTGCTCTAGCTGTTATCTTCAATCTTACCGTAAATATATATATATGTGTCAGAGTTCATTGCACTCGCGTGTGACAAAGTATAGGTTGTGTTTATCCGTTAAAGTTACTAATAACTATTTTCTTGAACAAGAATGTTAATCATTCTCTTGCCTAATTAGGCTGGCGACCGTTTTCTTTATCCGTTAAACAGTGCAGATAGGCGAAAATTTTGTTTGTTACTGTTCAAATATTTACGTAATTCTGACTTGCATTTCCGATAAGCCACCCCCGTTAGGTACAACTCGGTCAACACAACAAAATTCCTCTCAGAGGGTAACACTGTTCTGTTGCTTTATACTATAATTGTTTTAACTAGATAGTTATATTTCACGACCTGCCTCCTACTTTAAGGTTATGGTAGAGCAGTAGCAGACGGAAGTGTTATAAACCGACATAGGTCCGTGTGGCCAACTTAGTAGTATCCTTTTTTTCCTACAAAGTGTTACATTTAGTTCATTTTATAACTCACTTTACACATGTTTTACTTTATGTTTACGACACTTAATCTGTTTTTCCAGGTCATTTTAGGTATTTAAAATTATAAAAATCCAGGTCCTGCGGCTACAGGTCTTTTTTTAACTTCGTAAGCCTCATGTATTCTCGCCAGGGGAAGCTGCCCCCTTGGTATCCCACTGCGGTCGCCGCTGGTTTGCAGGATATCATGTGAGGAAAGCACAAGCGGAGTTTTGTACGATCGTTGTCATCTAAATCCGTGCCGATTTGTTGACAGAAGCTTTTCTGCCTCAAGGAAATTTATTACATTCGAATTCAGAATGTGTTCAAGAATTCTGCAGTAAACCAGTGTTAATGATATTGATGTGTGTTATGCGTTTTCGTTCTTTTACCTTTATTATAGCACAGGAGTCAGCTGCGCTTTCTTCCAATCATGGGGAATTCGCGCTGGGCGAGAGTCGCTATAAATTCAAACAAAGTAAGCGGCCAGTACCGCAGGGTACTCTTTAAATAAACGAACTGGTAATCCATCTGGACCTGGTGACTTATTTGTTTTCAACACTTTCAGTTGCTTCTCTGTCCCAGGGATGTCTCTTTCTACGTCCTCCATGTGGGGATCTGTATGGCAGTCACATGAAGCATCGTATGTTTGCATCATCCTTCTGTGTGAATGATATCTTAAACGTGAAATTTAAAACTTCAGCTTTCGTTTTTCTGTGTAGAAGCACTACCCAGTCTTTTAGGTAAAAATTATTAAATCTTTAGTGTAAGCGACTGAAAATAGCACGGAGGCCGCCACAGAGTATCATAGAACAGCACTGGCCGTCAGCCCTGCTATCTCGGTACACAGAGCACAGTGAGCTGCGAAGCGAGGATAGCTTAGAGCAGCGGTAAGCTGCCCCACGCAGCAAAGGACGATGTAGTAAGTGAGCTATTGCCACCACACTCGAGCGAGTCTCTTTGTTAGGGGCGACGTCACTAGACCAGATTTTAAAGAAACGCATGGGCAGCAACGGAGTATAAATGAGGCTGAATTTGAGGACAAAACGTCATTCGATTTGGGGACTTGCTCATCACTGAGTAGCTGCACCATGATGCAAGAGCACCGCCGGACCGCGAGACGACTGGGCAGCACCAGCAGCAGCCTCCGGTTCGAGACCAGGCTGCGTCTTCCACCGCACTGGGTCCTTCATGGGACTTGGTGCCACTGCCCTGCCAGTCTAATGTCTGCGCCTGCTGCCACTGACGTTGAGGCTGAGGGAGGTACTCAAAGTCACGACACCAGCTGCCGTCCGCTGCCTGTTTGAGTGGCACGGATCGAGACTGCGCACAGCCGCCTCCATCACAGCAGAGCAAAGGGCAGTGGGGCCACCGCCTGGCGTGTCACTCCACTGGGAACCGTTGCTGTCGGAAATGGCCGTGTCCTTGCCTTAGCAACCAGGCTGGACTCCTGACACAGCTGCACCATCTAGAGCTCACAAAGAGAGGCGTGCCTGCCTCATGTAGAACTGAAGATATCATAAAGTTATACTGTTAAATTGTCCACATCATTTTCACTGGTTTCCCACCACCTATGGTGTCACCACTAGAGATGGGCAAACTCGTTCATCCTTGAGCACTAGTTCACTGGTGATCGCTCTTTTTTGGAAACCGTTCATTTTTACTCGTTCACAGTTCATTTGTGCATGGTATACAGTCCTTACGGAAACTTGAAAATTAGTAGCATATGTGACTGAAGGATGGAAGGCGCCAAGAGGGGGCACTTGGCTTCCCCCTGGGGGTACAGAGTTTTTATTCATTACAGAATTCTCACTCACTTGTAGAAGTAATTTCCATGATTATGCAGAACCCGTCGTTCAGCCAACTATAGTGTTATGTGGCTCATCGTAGTGAAATAATATAAGGTGGCGCACGGAAAACCGGCCCCGAGTACAGACTGCTCGCCAGTTACGTACGATTTTTTGACCGCTACGCGCAGAATAGATAAAAATGTAATAATTAGGCAGTAAATAAATAACAAATGAGCTAATGCAAACAACAACTTCGAAACAGTAGACGACGACTCGGGCCGATTTTTCGTGCGCTACCCTGTACCACTGAAATAATATTGTAGAAGTTATCACATTCTCTTTACAAAATATGAGACCAGACACTCGATTATGGAGCGCGGGCTTCGTTAGGTTTTAAGTCGGTCTGCCTCCCATAACAACGGACGTGCTGTTGTAATATATATATATATATATATATATATATATATATATATATATATATATATATATATAAAGGAAAATGGCCACTCCTGAGTGCCGTGACGACTTCCTTTGCATATGTAATGACAAAAAGCTTGCCTTTTTATGTCTTTTGCTGTTTATCGAAATAATGAAGTAAGCTGTTACGCCTTGTTGTTACATGAAAAGCTGTATCTATTACATAGAATGTAATTTTTATGTAATTCACGTAATTATAAAATACATTTTAACTACCGGTCGTAGAAGCTTAATAGAACCAGAAGTCCAGATTTCAATAAAGGTTTGAAACAGATGTAGAATGGGCGTGCGCAGGGGACGAAACGGACGACAACTCTATACTGAACTAACTGGGCACAGTCGGCAGTGGAACTGCGACGAGTGGCCACGCGAAGACGAGTCCGGCCAAGGGAGACCGAGACAAGAGAGAGGAATAGGACCGAGGCTGGAACAAGACCGGCCGAAGTGCCGCTGCGCGTTACTAGTAAAAAACATACAATAATTAAGTTTACTACACCTAGACCAGCTATTCACGTCCAGATAACTTCACATTGCTGATATTCTCGATTAGGAAGAAGCTGCCTCAGGTGTAGAAGATTATACACACGTTCCAGTGGACGATTTACTGTGTCCTCGCCAATGGACACAACCGGAGCTGGCACGCTGAGTCAGTTTCCGACTGGCGCCACGGGCAGCGCTGCGAACTTCGCCAACAACCGCAAGTGTGGCCCAATCAGTAACCTCCGCGCTGAAGCCAATGAGACGGGCTTCTGCATTGTGATAAGCGGCTGCCACAGGCAGCAATGGACGGTTCATGTTCAGCGTTGTCGTACGACAGCTCTAGTACTGAGTTACAGGGTTGCAGTTCCTTGCTACAGTTTGTAGTGGAGATCGGTTCATGAGACTTAGTCTACAAGTGGACTCACCTACAGCGTTCGCGTAGGGACAATTTTTACTTCAGTGATTGACAGTGTTGCTTCCGGAATTGACATTGTCTTTTTGACGTTGTAATCGATAATACACGCCTTGACAGGCTACTGTTTGGTTGCATCTGTCAGCAAGCACATCCAACGAGTTGATGTACAACTTTAGTTAAGTATTACAGCACAGCTTTGTGTGTCATTAATTTGTTTACACTGTCACAGCTCCTCCATCAACCACTGAGCACCTAAAGCTAATATGACGTGTGTGAGCTACCCAGACGACCCGTACACGTCGTCCGGCGACGAGAATTCCAAACTCACTCAGCTGCATCATCTACAGAGTCGCTTTAACTTTTAGTGCTTGTGAAATTTTCTGTTACAGATTGATGTTCTTCGTGTTTTGCTATTTAACTGCTGTGCTGCCATAATTCATAAATAAGCCTTAGGATTTCTTGCTTTTCCATGGTTCAAATGGCTCTGAGCACTATGGGACTTAACATCTGAGGTCATCAGTCCCCTAGTGCTTAGAACTACTTAAACCTAACTAACCTAAGGACATCACACACATCCATGCCCGAGGCAGGATTCGAACCTGCGACCGTAGCGGTCACGCGGTTCCAGACTGAAGCGCCTAGAACTGCTCGGCCACTCTGGCCGGCTTTCTTGTGTTTGTATTAGCATTTGTTTACTACGTTCACACCCACCGTTCCAAACCCCTCATTTGCGTCCCTCACGATTAGCGGCGCCGCAAACGCAAACGGCTGCGATTTAAATCCGTTTCTTCAGTTACAGACGCAGTCCATGAACTAGCTGACGGAACTGATGGAGGGAGCATCCAAATGGAGGTGGCAGCAACTGAGATACAGAATCAGACTCCGTCACACCCTACACCGCCACAAGCAGCACAGCCTTCGCTGCTGCCTCCATTTCGACAATTTGAAGAAGAAAAGGAAGACTGGTCGGAATATTTGCCACAATTTGAAGCGCACAAGGCCGCTCACAAAACTGAAGGTACCGGCAGTGTGAAGCAGTCTTTTTTTCTCTCCACCGTTGGTGTCGTCGTTTACCTCATTTGTCCGAAGTTATTCCCTACTGTGAGGCCAGAACTAGATAGATATGAGGAAATTATTCAAGCGCTGAACAAATATTACGACAATAAGATCAATGGGGCGGCTGCCAGATTTAAATTCTTTAGGCTCAAGAAGCAACCAGGTCAAACGTACATTCAGTGGGTGACGGATTTGCAGGGGCTCACACGAAAGGGCAAATTTAAGAGCGTATATGGAAAATAGTGCACTGACTTGATGATTCGTGACACTTTTACTCAAAGCGTGGTAAATAGTAGAATCCACTAACAAATCTTAAAATACCCTGACCCCACGTCGGAACAGGTTTTGCAGATTATTGACTTTCAAGATTCTTGTGACTGTGCAGTTGATAGTTTTCAAGCAGGAAACATTTGTGCCGTAGCCTCTAGGGACAATATTGCGCAACAACGTAAGCAGTCAATTTCGAAGGCAAACATAGAACTGCTCAGTCGGGTATGTCACAGTTCGCCACTTAAGAACCTGGTCGGAAATCTACCGGCGTGAAATCTTACCCGCGCTATTTAAAATGTCACAAACGTGCCGGTGCCCATCGCGTTACGCAACATGTGGTAAGAACGGGCACATTGAAGCAGTTTGTCTGCATGTGACAAAGACTTCTGCTCAGAACAAACGTTCACATAACTCGAACTTTCGAGTACATGTTGTCCATTCTGAGCCGAGCTGCGATACTAGTGTAGAACATACCACTGAAACTCTGCAATACAGCGAATCAGTAGATTCTTCAGTGCAACACTTCTTTTTGTGGATCTTGTTATTGCTGGCCAATGTGTTAAGTTACAGTTAGATACACGTGCTTCAGCTTCATTGCTAAATTGCAGTACTTATGACCTGCTTGGCAAATCTATGTTACAGATATCAATAACAACATTGACAGCGTATTAAGGAGAGGATATTCCACTATTGGAATCTAGTAGCCTTCCAGCCGTCTATCAAAACTTGTAAAAGACTGTGTCATTCCAGGTTTTGAGTTCACGGGACAGTGCTAATATACACTCCTGGAAATTGAAATAAGAACACCGTGAATTCATTGTCCCAGGAAGGGGAAACTTTATTGACACATTCCTGGGGTCAGATACATCACATGATCACACTGACAGAACCACAGGCACATAGACACAGGCAACAGAGCATGCACAATGTCGGCACTAGTACAGTGTATATCCACGTTTCGCAGCAATGCAGGCTGCTATTCTCCCATGGAGACGATCGTAGAGATGCTGGATGTAGTCCTGTGGAACGGCTTGCCATGCCATTTCCACCTGGCGCCTCAGTTGGACCAGCGTTCGTGCTGGACGTGCAGACCGCGTGAGACGACGCTTCATCCAGTCCCAAACATGCTCAATGGGGGACAGATCCGGAGATCTTGCTGCCCAGGGTAGTTGACTTACACCTTCTAGAGCACGTTGGGTGGCACGGGATACATGCGGACGTGCATTGTCCTGTTGGAACAGCAAGTTCCCTTGCCGGTCTAGGAATGGTAGAACGATGGGTTCGATGACGGTTTGGATGTACCGTGCACTATTCAGTGTCCCCTCGACGATCACCAGTGGTGTACGGCCAGTGTAGGAGATCGCTCCCCACACCATGATGCCGGGTGTTGGCCCTGTGTGCCTCGGTCGTATGCAGTCCTGATTGTGGCGCTCACCTGCACGGCGCCAAACACGCATACGACCATCATTGGCACCAAGGCAGAAGCGACTCTCATCGCTGAAGACGACACGTCTCCATTCGTCCCTCCATTCACGCCTGTCGCGACACCACTGGAGGCGGGCTGCACGATGTTGGGGCGTGAGCGGAAGACGGCCTAACGGTGTGCGGGACCGTAGCCCAGCTTTATGGAGACGGTTGCGAATGGTCCTTGCCGATACCCCAGGAGCAACAGTGTCCCTAATTTGCTGGGAAGTGGCGGTGCGGTCCCCTACGGCACTGCGTAGGATCCTACGGTCTTGGCGTGCATCCGTGCGTCGCTGCGGTCCGGTCCCAGGTCGACGGGCACGTGCACCTTCCGCCGACCACTGGCGACAACATCGATGTACTGTGGAGACCTCACGCCCCACGTGTTGAGCAATTCGGCGGTACGTCCACCCGGCCTCCCGCATGCCCACTATACGCCCTCGCTCAAAGTCCGTCAACTGCACATACGGTTCACGTCCACGCTGTTGCGGCATGCTACCAGTGTTAAAGACTGCGATGGAGCTCCGTATGCCACGGCAAACTGGCTGACACTGACGGCGGCGGTGCACAAATGCTGCGCAGCTAGCGCCATTCGACGGCCAACACCGCGGTTCCTGGTGTGTCCGCTGTGCCGTGCGTGTGATCATTGCTTGTACAGCCCTCTCGCAGTGTCCGGAGCAAGTATGGTGGGTCTGACACACCGGTGTCAATGTGTTCTGTTTTCCATTTCCAGGAGTGTATTTCGCCCTGATTTGTTTGTCTTGCTTGGATTCTGTATTGTAGATAATGTGCTTGCAGTTACTGTGTTTGACTATACGGACAGTGTTGCTCAGTTGTGTGACGATGTTAAAAATTTGTTTCCTAAGGCCGTTAGTAAAGCTACCAGTTTTGTTGCTCATCTGACGGTAAAGACAATGCACAGCCCAGCTTTTGCAGAGTACCATACGCGCTCCGTGAAGGTGTTGCAAACGACCTTGCACAGTGGCAGGAAAATGGTGTCATTGCACTCATCATAGCCAGTCTGTAGGCATCCCCGTTAGTTTTCTGGAAGGAATCTTCAGGGAAATTGAGAATCTGCACAGACTATCAGGCGACAGTGAATCCTCAGGCAGTAACTGATTCATTCATACGGCCGCGACCTGATGAGCTTATGAACTACTTAGGAGCGAGTCGCTATTTCTCCAAGATCGATTTGCGCGATACCTACCTACAGATTCCATTAGATAAACAGTTACAAGAAGTGTTTGTGATTAATATACGCATGGGACTCTACAAATTTCTTCGCTTGCCATCCGGTAGCGCATCTGCACCGGTAATCTTTCAGCATTATCCGGAACAGTGAACTGCATCTGTGACTTCACGTACAAATCACTTGCATGACATTATGGTATCAGACGGCACAGTAGAAGAGCACTTTTGCATACTCCGTTCAAATTGTTAGAAAGCCTCAACTGTAACAAAGACAACTGTGCGTTCTTCCATACTGAAACTAAGTGATAAATTCCCAGGGAATTCACCCGATGCAGTAGCACTTGCAGGCTGTTCAAGACCTCAAAACTTCAAAAAATCTCTCAGAATTGCAAAAAGTCCTAGGGAAGCTGACCTCCTACATCCGCTTTATTTCTCATGCATCTCTAATCGCTGCGCCCTTGCATCGTCTTCGGCGCAAGACCGTACCTTTCGTGTGGTCCCACGGATGTGACATTGGATTTCAGATACTGAAACACTCTTTGCTCAGCGATCGTTGTCTGGTCAATTTAGATCCTCGCAAACCAGTTGTCTCGGCCATGGACGCATCCTCGATCAGCACTGGCGTGGTACTTCTTAACAGAATTGGTTCTGCAGACAGACCAATCAATACTCCAAACTTCTCAACAATGCTCAGAGACGTTATTCTTAGATAGAGTAGGAGGCTCTTCCAATTATTTGTGGAGTGACTGAATTTCAACAATACCTTTATCGAAGGATGTAGTCGCTGACCACAAACCACTGGAGTCACTCTTCAACCTGGCCAAGTCTACTCCAAACCGCACTGCACAAAAATTGCAACAATGAGCTCCTATTCTCACACATTATCAGTACAAGATAATTTACAGGCCCACATCCTAGCATGCCATTGCAGACACACTCTCGCTTCTTCCTGTGGGACCAGATGAAGACTTTCGCACATTGAAAGCATCCTGTTTTCACGTAAGTGCACAGGAGCTATATGTTCTAGACCAGTTCCCCTTAGATCAGCAGAAGGTCGCCGAGGCAATGGTAGTGTACCTGGACTTCTAGATTTTGTTTTGCTACGCCCACACAGTTTAGCTTCGCTCATTGAAACAAATCATTAGCCTGGTGATCTGCCGATACTTTGCAAGAGCCGGCCGCGGTGGCCTAACGGTTCTAGGCGCTTCAGTCCGGAACCGCGCGACTGTTACGGTCGCAAGTTCGAATCCTGCCTCAGGCATGGATGTGTGTGATGTCCTTAGTTTAGTTAGGTTTAAGTAGTTCTAAGTTCTAGGGGACTGGCGACCTCAGATGTTAAGTCCCATAGTGCTGAGAGCCATTTTGAACTTTGCACGATGGCATGACTTGTAAGTGCTTCAAGGTGATACTTTGCACACACTGAGTCAGAAACATCGTGTGTGGTAATCCCAAACGTTCTATACAGACATGTACTCGGCTTGCTCCACCAGGGTTACTGGGGCGATTTACACAAAACGATTACACTGCAGAAACTGCACCTGGTTTGGCATGGCAACTCAAACAGAACAGATGACGGCACAGTGCCATGCTTGTGCACAACACCAGCCAGCCCTCCTCAACGTTTATTTCATTGGCCAAAACCAGGAGTGTCTTGGCAGCCAATTTATTTGGACGTTGCTGGACGCTACTGGAATGTTTGTTGGCTGAATGCTGTGAATGCATATAAGATGATTCCTTTTGTTGTGCCCATGAATTCAATATTGCCACGTTTCACACTCCATTCTTTGCAGTCCATATTTTGCACTGAAGATCCTCCAGAGTTCTAGTGACTGACAATTTGTGTGGACAGAATTTGAGGACTTTTGCGCAACCAACAGCATTAGTCACATCACCACTGTGCCTTATTGCCCTCAATCAGATGAAGAAGTGGAGTGCTTCGTGTGCACTTTGAAACAGCTGATGGACAAGTTACACACCCACCGTACGCAGGAACAAGTTTTGCTGCTCTTCCTCTCTCCCTACAGCTTCCAACCTCATAACAGCCCTTCTTGCTCCGTGGATGGCGTCACCACACACTGCTTCAGTTGCTGCATCCACCACTGTGGCCAGCGTCTGATCTTCTCACTCAGGCAATGTATAAAGCTAGTTAACATTTTTCCAGTTTTAAGGCAGACGGAAGACCTGTGAGAACGTCTGTACTGTAAAATCATTAGGTAGATCCATGTTTCTTGTACGGGGTCCAGGAGGTTTGCTGTGTTGGCACTGGAACCAATTTCACACTTGTAATTTACGTGATCCTGCCACTGAGTCTTTGTTTACAGATCCGTTGCCTGCACAGATGATGCAGCCTTCATTCCATCCAGCGATCTGGAGTCCCACGTCGCCACTAACAGGCCCCAAACTAATAGACCTGGACCTGACGACTCAGCTGGCACCGAGTGGACAACAGTTGTCTTCTGGGAATGGTCCACTCCATGCTGCAGTCTGTCAAGGGGGCTCACCGTCCCACATCAGGACGCCATTGTGGGTCAACACCATGAAGTTTGAGCTCTGTTGTCGGATGCAGGAGTGTGCCCTCCGCCGCGTTTTTCAGCTGGCGTTCTGGGGCAGTCGCAAGGTGAATGCCGGGGCATGAGCAGGGCTCGACACCATCTACAGACTAGGGTCCCATTCCATCGTTGCTTGCTGCATCCGCACATCCCCCCCCCCCCTTCCGCCATCGTAACACCATCCGACACTACATCTACATTTATACTCCGCAAGCCACCCAACGGTGTGTGGCGGAGGGCACTTTACGTGCCACTGTCATTACCTCCCTTTCCTGTTCCATTCGTGTATGGTTCGCGGGAAGAACGACTGTCTGAAAGCCTCCGTACGCACTCTAATCTCTCTAATTTTACATTCGTGATCTCCTCGGGAGGTATAAGTAGGGGGAAGCAATATATTCGATACCTCATCCAGAAATGCACCCTCTCGAAACCTGGCGAGCAAGCTACACCGCGATGCAGAGCGCCTCTCTTGCAGAGTCTGCCACTTGAGTTTGTTAAACATCTCCGTAACGCTATCACGGTTACCAAATAACCCTGTGACGAAACGCGCCGCTCTTCTTTGGATCTTCTCTATCTCCTCCGTCAACCCGATCTGGTACGGATCCCACACTGATGCGCAATACTCACTTCAAATCGTTCCGCACGCATACTCCCAGATATTTACAGAAGTAACTGCTACCAGTGTTTGTTCCGCTATCATATAATCATACAATAAAGGATCCTTCTTTCTATGTATTCGCAACACATTACATTTGTCTATGTTAAGGGTCAGTTGCCACTCCCTGCACCAAGTGCCTACCCAATGCAGATCTTCCTGTATTTTGCTACAATTTTCTAATGCTGCAACCTCTCTGTATACTACAGCATCATCCGCGAAAAGCCGCACGGAACTTCCGACACCATCTACTAGGTCACTTATATATACTGTGAAAAGCAATGGTCCCATAACACTCCCCAGTGGCACGCCAGAGGTTACTTTAACGTCTGTAGACGTCTCTCTCCATTGATAACAACATGCTGTGTTCTGTTTGCTAAAAACTCTTCAATCCAGCCACACAGCTGGTCTGATATTCCGTAGGCTCTTACTTTGTTTATCAGGCGACAGTGCGGAACTGTATCGAACGCCTTCCGGAAGTCAAGGAAAATAGCATCTACCTGGGAGCCTGTATCTAATATTTTCTGGGTCTCATGAACAAATAAAGCGAGTTGAGTCTCACACGATCGCTGTTTCCGGAATCCATGTTGATTCCTACATAGTAGATTCTGGGTTTCCAAAAACGACATGATACTCGAGCAAAAAACATGTTCTAAAATTCTATAGATATAGGTCTATAGTTTTGCGCATCTGCCCGACGACCCTTCTTGAAGACTGGGACTACCTGTGCTCTTTTCCAATCATTTGGAACCTTCCGTTCCTCTAGAGACTTGCGGTACACTCTGTGTAGAATCGAATTGGTATCCCGTCAGGTCCAGTGGACTTTCCTCTGTTGAGTGATTCCAGTTGCTTTTCTATTCCTTGGACACTTATTTCGATGTCTGCCATTTTTTCGTTTGTGCGAGGATTTAGAGAAGGAACTGCAGTGCGGTCTTCCTCTGTGAAACAGCTTTGGAAAAAGGTGTTTAGTATTTCAGCTTTACGCGTGTCATCCTCTGTTTCAATGCCTTCATCATCCCGGAGTGTCTGGATATGCTGTTTCGATCCACTTACTGATTTAGCGTAAGACCAGAACTTCCTAGGATTTTCTGTCAAGTCGGTACATAGAATTTTACTTTCGAATTCACTGAACGCTTCACGCATAGCCCTCCTTACGCTAACTTTGACATCGTTTAGCTTCTGTTTGTCTGAGAGGTTTTGGCTGCGTTTAAACTTGGAGTGAAGCTCTCTTTGCTTTCGCAGTAGTTTCTTAACTTTGTTGTTGTACCACGGTGAGTTTTTCCCGTCCCTCACAGTTTTACTCGGCACGTACCTGTCTAAAACGCATTTTACGATTGCCTTGAACTTTTTCCATAAACACTCGACATTGTCAGTGTCGGAACAGAAATTTTTGTTTTGATCTGTTAGGTAGTCTGAAATCTGCTTCTATTACTCTTGCTAAACAGATAAACCTTCCTCCCTTTTTTTATATTCCTATTTACTTCCATATTCAGGGATGCTGCAACGGCCTTATGATCACTGATTCCCTGTTCTGCGCTCACAGAGTCGAAAAGTTCGGGTCTGTTTGTTATCAGTAGGTACAAGATGTTATCTCCACGAGTCGGTTCTCTGTTTAATTGCACGAGATAATTTTCGGATAGTGCACTCAGTATAATGTCACTCGATGCTCTGTCCCTACCACCCGTCCTAAACATCTGAGTGTCCCAGTCTATATCTGGTAAATTGAAATCTCCACCTAAGACTATAACATGCTGAGAAAATTTATGTGAAATGTATTCCAGATTTTCTCTCAGTTGTTCTGCCACTAATGCTGCTGAGTCGGGAGGTCGGTAAAAGGAGCCAATTATTAACCTAGCTCGGTTGTTGAGTGTAACCTCCACCCATAATAATTCACAGGAACTATCCGCTTCTACTTCACTACAGGATAAACTACTACTAACAGCGACGAACACTCCACCACCTGTTGCATGCAATCTATCCTTTCTTAACACCGTCTGTACCTTTGTAAAAATTTCGGCAGAATTTATCTCTGGCTTCAGCCAGCTTTCTGTACCTATAACGATTATAGTTTCGGTGCTTTCTATCAGCGCTTGAAGTTCCGGTACTTTACCAACGCAGCTTCGACAGTTTACAATTACAATACCGATTGCTGCTTGGTCCCCGCATGTCCTGACTTTGCCCCGCACCCGTTGAGGCTGTTGCCCTTTATGTACTTGCCCAAGGCCATCTAACCTAAAAAACCGCCCAGCCCACGCCACACAACCCCTGCTACCCGTGTAGCCGCTTGTTGCGTGTAGTGGACTCCTGACCTATCAAGCGGAACCCGAAACCCCACCACCCTATGGCGCAAGTCGAGGAATCTGCAGCCCAATTGTGAGGAAATTTGGAAGGGGGGGAGGGGAGGACTGTTGTGTCCTCGCCAACGGGTGCAGATAGTGCTGGCGAGCTGCGACAGTTTCTGACTGGTGCCACCGGTGGCACTTTGAATTTTATCATCACCAAACACAGGCACAGCCCTATCAGCAACCTCTGTGGTGCTGCCAAAGAAATGGACTTTTTGCACTGTGTCAAGCAAGGACCACACGCAGCAACGGACGGTCCATGTTTGATATTAGTGTACGAGAGTTCTATTATGGAGTTCCGGGGTTGCAGTTCTTAGCCACAGTTTGTAGCGGAGATCAGCCCGTGATACTTAGTCTACAAGTGTAGTCGTGTATAGCGTTCACATAGGGAGACGTTTTTTACTATGGTGATTAAAAGTGTGGCACCCAGGACGGACATAGTCTTGTTGACGTTATAATCAGTAACACGTGCCTTGACAGGCCAGTGTTTACACGGGAAACTCTCCATCGCACCTCCCTCAGATTTAGTCGTAAAATGGCCCAGTGGAAGGACACAGACCAAATATGAGAACAGGAAGAAGGTGTACTGAACTGTGAAAAAAATAAGCAAAATAGAAACAGTGAATGGTCTAAGCTCAAAATGTAAAGCAGCGAGCAGAGTTGTGTAGCTACAGCGTTGAATCCATATGGTTACGGTATTGGACTGTGAATGGGAAGACCTGGATTCAAATCTCGCTCATGCACCAATTTTTTCACAAAATTGTGAACTGTTCGTCCAGTTATTAACATGTCTGTTCTCTGTATTCGAATTTTGAGTCTGTGTCGTGGTGAAACGTTCATTTGCAGTTGTGAGGTGTAAGAAAAGGACCTCCAGACATATGTACCTCCTATTTTGTCTTACTCACGTGCCACATGTTATGACTCTTGTGTCTCGTTTATGAAGTTTTGACTTTTGAATTCCTTTGTTGTAACCAGTGGCAGCTGCTGTGTAAGAGGAGAAGTGCACGTGAACACCCTAACTTGGGACACCTTGCGGATTTTTGTGCTGAGAGAGAGTAGGAGAGAGACTGTGATGGTGGTGGACGAAGGAGACAGTGGCAGTAGGGGAGAAAGAGAGAGAGAGAGAGAGAGAGAGAGAGAGAGAGAGAGAGAGAGAGAGAGAGAGAGAGAGAAAGGAGATAGTGATGGTAGGAGAGAGAAAGTGACATTGAAAGAGAAAGAGAGATGGATGAAGACAATAGTAGTGGGCACCAAAGAGAGAGAATATATTCACATTTCCTTTGTTTTTTGAAACGAATTTCCGTCATGTGACTGTTAATTTTTCATTTATTTTACACAGTAATGAATTTCGACTTTATAGTCATTCTCGAGTGCATATTGAAATGTTATAATATGTTACAGATCAGTTGTGGTATTTCACTACGCACAGTGTCAGCCATAGTATGTATATTCGATATGTACTCGTTTCCTGCAATGCGACAACTCATCTTATAAAACCAGAAACATGTCTTTTCGACGATGACAAGTCACAGACAGGACGGAAATATTTTAAAATTTCATCATGAACTGAGAATGGCTACAAAACCGAAACCATGACTGTAGAAAACAAACGAATAATTAACAGTGAAATGGTGGAAATTTCCCTAAAAAAAGATTAGATATTGATGGTCAGTGAGAGACAGTGACAGTAAAAGAGAAGGAGAGATGCTTGGAGAGAGAAACAGTTGGGGGGGTGGGGGGGAAGAGAGAGGAGACAGTGTAGACGAAAAAGAGAAATTAGTGGGCTTTGGGGATAGGGTTTCGGACTCTCTAAGATTGGCGAACTTTAACGCATAGGTATGGAGGATAGCACATTTTGGACAGAACTCTTAAACACGTAGGTATAGGGGAAAAAATAACTTGAATGCCCCAGAATATTTGAGTTGCCGAGGTGTTGTGTAGACAGTGGCAGTGGCAAAGAAAGATAAAAGGAGACAATGCAAATGAGAGAGGAGACAGGGGCAGGATGATATACTGTACATTAGTGGCAGAAAAAATGAGACAGTGGAAGGGAGACATGAACAGTGACGCTGAGAGGGAGATGCTGAGTATGAAGGCTTCACTACAAAGAGTGACAGGGTGGAAGGATTTATGTTAGAAGAGCGGGAATATGTTAACATCCCAAAATTTTTGATGAGGGAGGTAGCTGGTTCCCCACTTTTCTGTCAGTCTTCTAAAGGGCATCATATTCGTCTTTTATGTGCTCCGACAAGAGCATTTTTCTGCTGGTTATCTTGTATTGCAGAACACGTGAGCATTTAAGTTACTAATTTTGATGTGGTAGAGGACAAGAATGTAAACACTGGAAATGAAGTTCCATGCTTCTTGAGAGAGAAGTATGGGAACGATGCGGGGGACCCGCACCGCCGTACTAAGCAAGGTCCTAAAGGAGTTGTTTTTCTGTTGCCTTACTCCGACCGTAATGGGGATGAACTATGATGATGAAGACGACACAACAACACCCAGTCATCTCGGGGCAGGTGAAAATCCCTGACCCCGCCGGGAATCGAACCTGGGACCCCATGCTCATGAAGCATGAACGCTGCCGCGAGACCACGAGCGGCGGACTCTGTAAACAATAATACAATGTCCGCCGATGCTTCAGATCCTGTACTAAAACCAGCCTTCATCACTCCGATTTTAGATGCTTTTACTTCAACAGTTTTTCTTGCCACGGAAACAAGGAACTACTGAAGTTAATTTGTTACTATCGGTCGCAGAATATCTTCTGTGAAATTTGTTTACTTATTTTCGAGCATTAAAATAGTTAACATTTTTTTTCTACGAAAGTGAGGAAAGAAAGGGTTCCTAGTTACAGAACTGACACTGAAAATTAAATTTGCTAGCTCCAGTAAATAACTTTTTTCCAAACAAACTTCTACATTCACATTTCTGGTTTCGACATTTTCAGTCAGAATTACTGTAGACTACGCTGTCTACAAGTTTAAATAACATTTATAAACATATTTTCAATTTTCATTGTATTTCATTACAATAATTTCATAGAAAGAAAACATCAGTATACCTGCGTAATATGCCGTTGCTAAGATCGTGCTCTAAATTTCAAACTTATATTGCAGTGAAGTACTTCCAGCACTTTAATTATATAATGCAGTACTGGACACTGTTTTATTAAGAACAATATTTAATTTCATGCCCTCTATTACTTCAGAAAACTAGTAATAGTTACTATGATACATAATGTATAATGTACTATTAAAATTAAAATTATTTGGAATCTGGTAAAACAAAAAATAGTCGTAAAACATATCTCCAGTTTTCCACTGCGGCCTTGAAACAACAGACAAATTTTTACAATTAGAAATATTTTGTTTTGTGTTACTCCTGAATGCCAAATAATTTCTGTATACTCGTTTTTCGTGACATTTAAAGAAAGCACTTCTTCTGCTCCACGGCATCGTGGTTTTAGTGCTCAATATTTTTAAAAAAATGCTTTCAAGATTAAATATGAACTAGAGTTCTATGCAGCTGAGCTGTATAACCCATAAAACTGAAAAACTGAAGCGGAAAGGAAAATTGGTTATTCTGGTGCTGGGGTGATGTCCTTCTATTTACTAAATGATAAAATTTATTTTACAATAGTTGGTCGATTTTTGACAATTTAGTACCTTTGGGGATCCGAACTCTTGAGAGATTTGGGCCCCAAAGAGGCTACAGTCCCGGGTTTTTACCCCTCCTCCTCCTCCTGCCAACCCCTCTCGTCGGACCTGGTCATCGGCATATGCTGCGTAACGTTTCTTGACGTTCCTGCTTGTCACACGCTCAATTTTAAGATGCTTATTCAAATGCACATTGATCAGAGCTTGCGATGAAGCGTCTGCAGTGAGGCCTTTATTTAATTTCATGTGACGTGCCACCTATCCCATTTTCTGAACGATTTTGCAGAGATATTCATGACTGATGAGATCGTATTTTATTTATTTATTTATGCATTTATTTTACTTGGCAAGATTAGGGCCTTCAGGCCCTCTCTTACACCTAACCAGGCATACTCAGATTGAACGATTTTCAGTTTCTACTGAACATTAAGGACGTATAACGTGTTATACAATATTAATGTTAAAGAAAAAAATAGGGATTATAACAGTAGTACAATGATAATTATAACAATCAATCAATAATAATAATAATAATAGTAATGACTATGTATATGAAAGTAAACATATTTTTCTTTTATGAATGTCAGTCCTACCTTAGTTGGGAATTTTCTCGTTATGTTCTTGCAGCTTGTGAGTTATTCTCATCGAGCAGAGACATAAGACGATAGAATGGGGTGAAAGAGATATAGAAGAGGTAGATAGGTTAGAGGAAGAGAAATAGAATCGTAAAATTCGAAGCTATGATGGAGAGGAGAAAGAAAGAGATGAGAGGGGTATAACAATGGTGGCTATACCGTCCCTAATATGTAAGTTTTGAGTTCCCTCTTGGATGTTGAGTGGTTCTGGATAAGACGCAGACCACAAGGGAGCGCGTTCCATAGTCGTATGGCTGAGATGGAGAATGACACGGAAAAAGATTTTGTGTTATGTAAAGGTACAGCCAAGATGCTAGACGTATCCGATCTGGTATTGCGGTTGTGGAATGATGATAAGTGTTTAATGTGAGAAGATAAGTATTGGGGGCACCAGTGGCTAAGAAATCGATGAAGTAAGCACATCGTGTGGAGATCGCGTGCCTTATGTGGGCGTATACAACCTAGCTGGGAGTATGAAGGACTGATATGATCATACAACCGTATATTGCACACGTATCTAACACAAGCATTCATACTAGCTCGAGGCATCTCGAATTTTCACTATTTGTGCCGTGTTGAACATCACAGTAGTAAAGATTAGGCAAGACTTGTGTTTGGACTAATTTTTGTTTAACATGGGTTGGAAATATTTTTCTAAATTTTTGAATTGCATGTAGGGAGGAGAGCGATTTCCGGCAAGCTGTGACTGTTTGTTCTTCCCAGTTTAGGTGTTCATCCAAGATTATTCCAAGGTCTTTTACCGGTTTTTGGTATGGTAGTTGGGTACCATTCAGGAGTATTTGAGGGACTGTTTCGCGAAAGTACCGGCTGATTAACTTCGGATGAGATATAAGTATGACCTGGGATTTCTTGGGATTTAGATTCAGACCTAGGTTCTGTGCCCATCGAGAAACAGAGCAAAGATCTGCGTTCATACTCGCAACTGCGTCAGCATTGTTCTTGGGGCTTGCACTTATGTACAGTTGGATGTCGTCGGCATATAGATGGTAGTTGCAGGAGTGAATCACTGAAGAAATATCATTAATGTACAGTGAGAAGAGCAATGGACCAAGGACGGAGCCTTGGGGAACTCCAGAGCGCACGTTTTTCCATGATGACTTTTCCGCCCCACAAATGACTTGTTGACTTCTGTTTTTGAGGTAGCTGTCGAACCAGTGTATTGCGCTGTTTGAGAAATTCAGCTGTTTCATTTTAATTAGTAATATATCAAAGTCAAGTATATCAAAAGCCTTGCTAAAGTCAAGCACTGTTAGGATGGTAGCTTCACGTCTGTCCATAGCATGTTTAATGTCATCAGTTACTTTGATCAATGTAGTTGCTGTACTATGGTGCTTTCGAAAGCCTGACTGATATTTGTCATGGATGTTATGAGTTTTGAGGTAATCCGTCAGCTGTTCATGGACGATGTATTCTAGGGCTTTAGATATTGCAGGTAGTATGCTGATCGGCCTCTAGTCACCTGGCGACTTAGGGTTGTCAGTCTTGGGCATAGGTTGAGTTAAACTTTGCTTCCACTCAGTAGGATATGTACTACTGACAAGAGACAGGTTGATGTCTGTGATAACTGGAGTAATGGTGTCTATGACGTTCTTAATCATGCCAATGCTCACTCCATCATTTCCTACTGCCTCGGAAGAAATTCACATAATTGCCTTGTGTACTGTGCCGGTAGTGACATGTTTTAAGAAAAACTTGTCTCTCGAGAGATTGATATCTTGGGGCTGGTAATTTGTCGCTGCGTGGCAGTTTACAGCTGTTGAGAAGAAATCGTTTAATTCTTCTGCAGACACTTGATAAACAGCGTCAGATCTTAGCTTGCCTATACCGAAACTGCGCAGCTTTTTCAGGGTTTACACGTGGACAAGGAAAAAAAATTCCGATTTTTCCCGGATTTCCCGGTTAAAAATACACTTTCTCCCGGATGAAAACACACTTTTTCCGCGCTATTAAATGACAGTTTTTTTTTTTTTTTTTTTTTTTTTTTTGCATCAATAAGTACGCTGTATATTTTCGTATCACGAAAGTATAAATTCGAATCCCACCAAACACCGCATGTTACTTTCCGAACCATGTAATCGAGATTACGATACGCTTTTGTAAGCGAGTCATTGCTCATGTCACGTGATCCCGCCAGCCGATGACAGCGGATATTCAGAGCGTAGGACACGTGTAAGTCCGCTAATAGCAACATCACTGTTAAGTAGCGCAGATACACAAACAGGAAAAGTTAATGTTTTAAATTAATATACATAGTGTTGCTACAAGAAAAGCAAAGCTTTCACGTACAACATTGGTCTCTAAGGTTAATAAGCTGCAACAGAAGCTAAGCTTTCACATATAATGTTGATTTTACTTGCCCGTGTTACACTTTAAGATACATCACACAAATGTGCCAGTAAAATTTTTAGCCGAGTCCAGTGACTTGTTCTCAAAGTTTTCCATAAATAAATTAGCTACCGCAGAGGAGCGAGAGCTTCCCGTAGCACTACATCAATTTGCTCATAATAACGACACGATTGTCTGATCTGGGCTCTAAATACTTCTAATCGCTCGTCATCAAACGCTCTGTGATTTAAGGAATTCGTCGCACATTCTCACACATAGTTCCACTTGCGAAAGAGGAAATTTGCTTTGAAAGTAACGTTTTTCAAACAGCCATTCGCAATAATTTCCCGCGACCTGTTAGAAATAGGTTCGTTTCAGCAGTCGTCAGAGAGTGCCAGGTAAGAGGCGCCACCGCGCTTTGGCAGCTACGATGACGCAGGAAGCCCGTATGTTCGTATGTGTAAAACATTAAAAGATCTTACGTTATGTCATAAAAGAAAAGAGGCCGAAATACCGTTGTCTAATGCTGTGTAAGTTGTTAATACAAATACTACCCATGACTGGTGTGGTGTCTCAAATCTGATTACGTTTATTTTGTCGCTGTCTGCTAGATAAAACAAAATAGGTCTTTCTAACACTGCAGAAATTGTAACACATACCAAATAAACGAGACTGTTTTTGCACAAATGGTCATTTTTATAACACGATGTGGGGCGGCGAGTGAGTAGGCAAATTGCTTGTGAAATAAAGTTTGTTATTTAAATGTGGGAAAAACACTGCACTTCCCGGCTTTTGGAATGTTGTATAATGCTGTCTTTCGCCGTTCTCAACACTGGCTCTCTCTTTGCTTTTTGGCACCCAGAAAGTGATTTAACGAAACGTGGAGCCTGTAATGAGAGTTCCTAGTGCCCACTTAACCTGAGAATAATATTATAGCTGCAGCTTATAGCTCTGAAGAAGTAGGAGATTGTTCGGGATTTCTAATCAAAAACAATTTTCCAAAATAGTTGAGTATATTCTGAAATTCACTGATAACATCACAATTATCCCAACAGCCTAACAAACAGAGCAGTTCAGAGTCTAATTCGCTGATGCAACTATAAATGTCCGAATTGAATGTCAAAAGAATGCTCGCCAAAATTTGATGAGAAAATCTCATCAAACGCCACGCTAAAATGATTGGTAGAATGTCTGTCCCGCGACGGCACGTGAAAATACAACAACACGCAAACTGAAGCTAGATAATGAAAATCATTCCAAAAATAATCCTTCATTTGAAATGTTTTCACAGTTACGCGTATACATCGTAACTCAATACGGCACCCGAGGCAGTTTGTAGCAGCGCTACTGTAGCGAAGCGACTTCCGACACAGCTGACGTGCTATTCAGCATCTGGAGAGAACTGGGGCCTTCCTTACTCGCGCAGTGCTCTTATATATATAGCCTCGGTGCGGACGGCTAAGAGAACGCCGGCTCTAACTCGGCTCTCACGACTGGCCGCTGGGCTAGTAACGCACCACTTCAAGTTACATAATAATTTATAGCTTCTTTTGCTGATGGCTTATGAAGCTGTTAATTTAATCGTGCATTTAGCACGCAGGTAAGTATTTATAATAAAATTATGACGTGGCTAAGTTAAATATCTTGGGCGAGAGAAATAATTAAGTTACGCTGCACGCAGCATATGAGCTCTGAACTGGTCCTTTTGAGATCCGCTATCGCTATAATTTTATAGGTATTCAAAAGAAACTTTTCACATCTTCATAGTCATAGCGGACCTCCAACCTATTTAAATCTAAATATCCTAGTCTTATTCATTAGCCTACTTAATCTATCTTGCTTCCTTCAGTTTTGAGATGAAAACCAGAAAATCATGAATTTCCACTAAAGTCTTAACCTGTGAAATCCAAAGTACTGTTTTTATTAAATCATTATGAAAGATGAATCTAAATATAAATTTTGAAGTCTCTAGCTCCTTTCTGTTGCGCCAATTATTTTTTTAGAAAAACGTCCAAATTACAAAAATGGCTGAAGTTATCGCACTGATATTTAATACACATTAATTTAGTATTACTCCTTACATGCTGGAAAAGTTTCAGATCATTTGCTTGAATTTTAAGGTATTGCGCAACATTTATGACGTCAGAGCTAGTTACAGCAGACTGGCTGGCACACAATGGAAACTGATGTGAATTTACTACAGCGTGAGTAGGCTGCTTCCCTACATCACCCTCTACTTAAATTTTTTGTTTATGAATGTTAATGAATGAGAAAAAAAATTTAATTACAAAAAGGGAAGCAAGAGTACAATTTAACTCCCTATAAAAATCAAAATTGAAATATAAACATGTAGAAACATTAAAGAAAACTGATTATCTACATTAATTATTTAAATTGTGGGCATGTTCACTGCCTTTTAAACAATGTCAGTACTCAAAATTTTAAGCGAAGTCACTGAAATATTTCGGCATACATATTGCCTTAGACCAACAAACACATAATAATTGAAAAATTATGAAAATCTTAGACCCATTAAATACATTAAATACACTTTTACATACACAAATTCAAAGAAAATAACATGATACATAAACAGATGATTATCTCTTAGCAGTCTTTTCTAAACCTGAAAGAAAATTCACAAATAATTTTTACACACGTGGTTGTAGCCACTTTGGCTGGCGTCCTACACTTCCATTCACAAGGGTAGAGGAGGGGAAGTTGCTATGGTGTGCGTCCTTCACGTTCTCTCTAACTTACATGGGGGAAAGGGGAGGGTCACTGTGAGTTGTGTCCAAGTCACTCCACGCTTTCACGCAGCTACCAGGCTGCCATTATCTGGTTTGTCCTGTAGAACAAACAAAAGAGTGCCTCAGACTCTGTTCACTTAATATCTAAGGGTGGGTCACAATGAAATGGGGATATATACATTTTAACCTTCAATATTTTGCTGGAACAAAGTTAACAGAACTTTTTTACTCTTGCGGTAACTTAAATGTCATAAAATCGGTAAATAAATGGCTCAAAACGCCGTTAGTCACGTACTAGAGAAAATTTATGCTCATGGCATACAATCATGAATCCTATTTAACGTCAATTTATTATTTCTGGGCCGGAACACTGAACCAATGCTCGGTACATTTCTGACATTTGTATATTAAGCACTTAATTGAATCATCTTTGATTATCTTATTCTTAGAGATAGTATGAGTATGATTAGTGGTTGTTTTCTCAGCTTCTTTGTATATGTGAGTAACTTTTGGTAATAGTACAGTCCTGAGTGTTCAAAACACACTACGTTTAGTTGCCTACAAAATCCACTTATTGGTCCTCTGCTGTTGTCAGTTCCACATCTGCAATTAGGGTCTTACTTACTTTGAAGTGTATTTATGCTGAGCTAAAATTACTGTTTCACGTCTGCTATTATGTTTCTTATTTATATTGCTAGTGTATGTACTTATTTACCACTCACTCTATTAATATTTAAAGCATAGGATAGCACATTTATTTCATATTCATAGTGTATTGCGGCTGATTAGTTTGCTCACGTGGCAATCCATTTCCACTCGATCGGATGCTGAAACCTCAGGTAGTCTCTCTCGGACCTACCACTAAAGTGCATCAAGTAATTATGGACTAGCGTAATGCTAAATTCCTTAAACCTATAGGACACCATGAGCTGCTCTGTCTCATCTAACATAAGGGTACCTATGGTCGCATTCACGCTTCCAACTCATAACCTCAATACGCGTAGGTGTATCCTGTCACACACTACACTAAAATAATGGCCAGCTCCAACCTTATAAATACTTCAGGGACGTGTCCTTCACGACTCAACCACAAACACTGCTCACTTCTATTACACTGCCTTTCCTTGCTACATCAGGTGAGTTTAAACTTACAACTTATCTGCATATTTTTCATAACATTTAGCAATCTCTTTCTTATTATTTATTAGTTAGCTCTAATGTATCCACTAGGTTTCATTACCACTTCAGATTCTGCTTGTACACGAATTCATACATCTTTTTAAATTACTGTTGATGGACCATTTCCAACCAAACAACACTTTGTACTTACTATATTACCAGGGTACTACACATAATTGTTACTCAAATACATTTGTATCTTAATTACGTCATACTTCTCTATTGTTGTCACTATTCAGTTTATCACATTAGGTATCTTTCTTCACTGATCGGTAGATAAAATGGTAACATAACTCATGACCTGATAGTCATGACAGAAAAATTTCATGTCTGAAAGAAGAGATCTAAAGTTTGGTGGATAGGAAAGATGAAGAATGAGTGAGACCTGAAAGGGAAAGAAGATCTCACACAGCTGGGACTGCACAGCTGCCACACTGTGTAGAGGTTACAGAACAACCTCCTCCCTACAGCCTTCATTGGCTTAATGCTGTGTTGATAACCATACCGGAAAATTTAATGTATGAAAGAAGAGGTGGAAATTGTTGAGGACAGGAAAGAGGAAGAATGAGTGAGACCTGAAAGGGAAAGAAGATCTCACACAGCTGGGACTGCACAGCTGCCACACTGTGTAGAGGTTACAGAACAACCTCCTCCCTACAGCATTCATTCATAACCTTTGACCACGCCACGTCGATCTGAAAATACCTTATGATGCCTTTTTAGAACCTGTCTCAGTTCTTCCTTCTGATTGTCTGAAATCTTATCTATTTCCTGCAATTTAGCTTCTATTTTGTCCAAAATAATTGCTTCTTCTTCTTCTGTGTTCAGCTTATTGTTACTAAGATTAACACCTTCGTCCCAATACCTCCTATTTTTCAAAATTCTTATAGGCAACTCCCAAGTTTCATGATCAGTTACTACATGCTTATCACTAAAAGGGACTGTAATTACTCCGGTTATTGGCAAGACCATTTTTAACTGGCTTCTTTCAAAGTCAACAACACTCTGATATTTTGACAAGAAATCTATGCCAATTAAAACCTCAATACTGAGATTGTTTACAATTAAACATGGATGATCAATTAAATTACCATTAATGTTAAAGGGTAGTAAAGCTTCTTGCTTTACCGTTTTTGAAACCTTGCCAGTAGCACCAATTATTCTTAGTCCTGATACTCTCATTACTGTAAGCTTATCTTTACCAGGTAATGCATCAAAGAAGGACTGAGATATTGCACTCACCTCACTTCCACTGTCTAAGAGACAACGTACATTGATACCCAACATGTTCACTATTATTATAGGGTGGCTTATTCTAGGTTGTACAGGTGGTTCCTCAAATTCATCTAGTAGTTCCTTTTGGATTTGTCTCCAACTAAAGTGATTGACATCTGTCTTCATTACCTTTAGGTCACAGTGTGTAGGGGTTTCCTGAATTACATTTTCAGCTGCCTTTTCCAGTCGGTCTATTAATTTTAAATCGAAACACTGCACAACTTCATTACATTTAGTTTGCTGAACATAACCCAAATTACTGTAGTCTGAGCGATTCTGCGTCTCCAGACCGGGCATAACACTAGTTACAGCTAAACCACTTTTACCATTATCGTCAGTTTCCTTCTCAAGTGACAACTGGTCACAGCTACTGGGTTCATCGACCCTCAACAGCCTACCCTCTACATTCTCACTTATCTCCTGTCCTAAATCTATTAGTACATTATCAACATCCTGCACAGGCACTTTAGATAAGAGCACATCATCTTCATCGTAAATATAAGCATGAATTTCTTCTGCTTCTTCACCTGTCAATTCAATATTTTGTAGCTCTTCCCTATTGTTACACTGCTGCGCCTTCTCTTTCTCTTCCCACTTAGAAAGCGTTTCTAACACGGTATCTATCCAATACTGTGAGTGATCTAATATTTCTGTTGTATCTTTAGATGCTACCGACTCTTCATCCACATGTTCAGTTTGAGTATTCTGATCTGTCTTACCAATTCCCTTAACTACTGGCTTAGGAAAAGTAACCGCCTGGTGAGCGCCAGTGTCCTCATAGACGGGAACTAGTTTTCCTGCCTCGGCCTATTGCTGTTTTCTTTAGTTTCATTATAATTGACTGGCACAGCATTGCTTTCCGTACTGTTGTTTACATGCATATTTCTGTTCGGAACAAAATTATTATCTCTTGGACGCCATTGTTGGTTCTGATAATTATTTCCCCAATTCCTACCTCTCTTAGGATGGCGAATACCTACTGTTCTGATGTTTACATTACCATTTTGCTCATTCCTAAAATTACTATTATTGTTAGTGGCATTTCTGTTATTACGTGCCTGCTCCTCATTGGCAGCAACACGTTCTACACGTTCCAAATATTCAATGAAACGATCAAGATTGTCTCTAGGGGCCGATATAATTCTGGTTAGCCAATACCATGGCAGTTTGGCTTCAAGACCTAATATTATCATTTCTGGCTTTAGCTTTTCCGCTAAATGTGACAAACGTGAAATCCATGACCTAGCAAATTCTTTAATTGATTCCTTGCCTGCACTGAAGCGTTTTCCACTCCAAAATTCTCTTAACACTTCATTTTGCTTATTACTAGACCAATATTCATTAATGAAAGCTGTTTTAAACTCCGCTAAAGTTTTACACTTCAACATAACATCAGCGGACCAACGCAAGGCGTCACCTGCTAAATGGCTTTTAATAAATGAGATTTTCTCTCGTTCAGACCAATTTGGTGGAATTACATCTTCAAAATCGTTCCAGAAATCTAGCGGGTGGATATTTTTATCTGGATCAAACCGCAAGAACTGCCGACACCCGATAAATGTGGCGTTTGCAGCTACAACTTGTTGTATACTACCATTACCAGAAGTTACTGAAGCTACTTTACTCTCAATGTTAGCAATGTTAGTACTGATATTTTCTACTCTCAATTCAACATTATCTACTCTTTGTACAACATGAGTAGTATCAGTTTTAATTGCATCTGCGTCTGCTTGACATATGTTTACTTTAATATTAACATCTTTAAATCTATCTGAGCACAGTTCAGATTCCGCCTCGATCTTTTCTGTTAACTTGTGCTCCAGTTTCGCATCTTCCATTTGGAAGTCTTTGCGAACCTCAGCAACTTCGGATTTTACTGTTTTATACATTTCAGAAAATTGTTGAGCAACCTTTTTCTTAATATCCTCATGGTTGTAATCAATTTTATAATTCAAACTGTCTAGATCCTCTTTCAACTTATTGCAACCAGCCTTGAAGGTATCGTCCATTACCTCCAATCTTTTATTAAAATTTGTTTGACTGGCCATAATCTCATACTTTAATTCAGCATTACTGGCAGCTATTTTTGCATTACTATTTTTGACCTCAGTTATTTCAGATTTTAATTCAGCTGTCATTTGTGCATTACTGGCAGCGATTGCTTGTGATATAACATTTAGATCAACAGCCCCAGCATTTTTGGGTTGCTCACTAGCTGGCTTTTTATCACACTCAGGTGACGAAAAACTAGCTCCAACACCAGAATCATCAAAATTAAATGAAACTTCTGATTGATTAGTCCTATCTAACTTCTCCTTCTTAAACTCTACCATCTCTGATGACTGTTTCATTTTTAATTCATCAGAGAAACTATCATCCAATAAATTTACAATTTCTACTTTCTGCTTTACTACAGGGGTCTCTATTATTGAATCATTACCCCTTCCCACACTACTGTCAGGAGATAATACTTCATATTTTACTTTAACATTACCACTTTTATGCATATTTACACTTGAAACGTTGTCTGGATTTACAGTTTGCTCAACAGACATAGGTTCTGATTTAAGTTTAACCCCAGTTTCTTTTGGCGGTTCCATCGCCGACAGTCTTTTAGTGCAGGTTAGTAAAATTTTAAACAGTTTTTCACTTAACTTAGTTCCTTCTGCACGACGTTGTTGTTGCCGGCGCGGCGTACCAGGATTCCTGATGCGACGTGGCACGTCGAACTGCAGACGGCACTCCGACGGCTGTTGTGTGTTCGCGTGGCCCGCAACTGCAGGCGCGGCCCCGGCTGCTGTGGCGGACGACTGCGGTACGGCGAAACTGGCTTCTCGCGATGCCGGCAGCACCGCTAGACTCAGTGCCAGCTCCGTCAATCCAGATGCGTTGTTAATTCAACTGCGTTGCCCACATGCCCACGTAACACTTTCACTGTTCTATACTCAGTTGCGTGTCGCATTTCACTCGCGAATCCGAATAGTTAAAATCACTTTCACTTAGTTAATTTCCCGGCCGATGCACCATATGTGGGGCGGCGAGTGAGTAATAGCAAATTGCTTGTGAAATAAAGTTTGTTATTTAAATGTGGGAAAAACACTGCACTTCCCGGCTTTTGGAATGTTGTATAATGCTGTCTTTCGCCGTTCTCAACACTGGCTCTCTCTTTGCTTTTTGGCACCCAGAAAGTGATTTAACGAAACGTGGAGCCTGTAATGAGAGTTCCTAGTGCCCACTTAACCTGAGAATAATATTATAGCTGCAGCTTATAGCTCTGAAGAAGTAGGAGATTGTTCGGGATTTCTAATCAAATACAATTTTCCAAAATAGTTGAGTATATTCTGAAATTCACTGATAACATCACAATTATCCCAACAGCCTAACAAACAGAGCAGTTCAGAGTCTAATTCGCTGATGCAACTATAAATGTCCGAATTGAATGTCAAAAGAATGCTCGCCAAAATTTGATGAGAAAATCTCATCAAACGCCACGCTAAAATGATTGGTAGAATGTCTGTCCCGCGACGGCACGTGAAAATACAACAACACGCAAACTGAAGCTAGATAATGAAAATCATTCCAAAAATAATCCTTCATTTGAAATGTTTTCACAGTTACGCGTATACATCGTAACTCAATACGGCACCCGAGGCAGTTTGTAGCAGCGCTACCGTAGCGAAGCGACTTCCGACACAGCTGACGTGCTATTCAGCATCTGGAGAGAACTGGGGCCTTCCTTACTCGCGCAGTGCTCTTATATATATAGCCTCGGTGCGGACGGCTAAGAGAACGCCGGCTCTAACTCGGCTCTCACGACTGGCCGCTGGGCTAGTAACGCACCACTTCAAGTTACATAATAATTTATAGCTTCTTTTGCTGATGGCTTATGAAGCTGTTAATTTAATCGTGCATTTAGCACGCAGGTAAGTATTTATAATAAAATTATGACGTGGCTAAGTTAAATATCTTGGGCGAGAGAAATAATTAAGTTACGCTGCACGCAGCATATGAGCTCTGAACTGGTCCTTTTGAGATCCGCTATCGCTATAATTTTATAGGTATTCAAAAGAAACTTTTCACATCTTCATAGTCATAGCGGACCTCCAACCTATTTAAATCTAAATATCCTAGTCTTATTCATTAGCCTACTTAATCTATCTTGCTTCCTTCAGTTTTGAGATGAAAACCAGAAAATCATGAATTTCCACTAAAGTCTTAACCTGTGAAATCCAAAGTACTGTTTTTATTAAATCATTATGAAAGATGAATCTAAATATAAATTTTGAAGTCTCTAGCTCCTTTCTGTTGCGCCAATTATTTTTTTAGAAAAACGTCCAAATTACAAAAATGGCTGAAGTTATCGCACTGATATTTAATACACATTAATTTAGTATTACTCCTTACATGCTGGAAAAGTTTCAGATCATTTGCTTGAATTTTAAGGTATTGCGCAACATTTATGACGTCAGAGCTAGTTACGGCAGACTGGCTGGCACACAATGGAAACTGATGTGAATTTACTACAGCGTGAGTAGGCTGCTGCCCTACAACGACAGAATATAATTCACGAAGACCAACATAAAATGCCTATTAGGTCTACTACAAGCAAATAATTTAATGTTAGAAAATAGTTTCACATTTCATTCATACGCCCCAGTTTTTCGAGCATGAGATCGAAAAGTAGTAGTAAGAGATTTTTACTTAAATTTGGAATCGTCATATTCTTCCCTAATTGGTGTGATGTCCCCGTTCCTCGTTCTAACAAACAATCTTGTCATGACTAACTCTGGAACTATTCCTGCCTTTGTCAAAATTTAGTCGCTGGTTAACTTCACTAACCCTGCCAGAATCACCGGTTTAGTTATCCCTGATTATTCTCCGGTTAGGCGTTGTTGTGTTCGTACAAACCACTTTCCGCCCTACTTCCAGAATAGAAGTTAATCGGCTGCTAGAAGGGGGCTGTACAACTGGCCCTTACAAGTGGAGCGATCTGGCCAAAAATTTTCTGACAAAATTTCATTTTCTTGGATACACCGAGAAGATAATACGTAATCTTTCTTACCTGTTATTCCTGTTAGTCGTTTATTTCCACTCTGGTAGTCTGACTCTATGGATTTCGCTAGTAATTGTAGCACAGCTGATCATTCCAAGCCCAATCAACCACATAATCAGACAGCGGTTGGCGTTCACTCGTTCGGCTTTACTCTGCTCAGCTCGTATAACCCGGTCCCCTTTTGCTTGCAGGAAAGTTTATTTCTAGATGCGGCGAGGATTCCCCTGACAGACATCACGTACACTAGGCACGCATTCAAAAATTAACTTATGATTCATTCAGAAATCAACTTACAGAGTGCGTTCAAAAACCAAGAGGGATGAGTTTCAAAATCATGAGTAATCGGTAGACCAACGTGCGCTGGATGCTAGGCTCTTTGTGAAACATGATTTTTTTCTTCTCAAGAATATGAATTTGGCGCCCCCTCCACCCCCGTAATTGTCATTCGGTTCAGATACATCGGTTTGCCCCGCCACTCAACTGCGCATGCGCATGAGCCCGCTCGTAACTCCTATAATGAATCTAGTTAAACCGTTGTGACGTCACTCTCATCGGAGACATTTTGTTGTTATAAAGCATTGCATAGTCTTCCTAACACCTTTGACACATTTTGTTGTCGGCAAACGTTTGTATGAGCACTGTGTTTTGTTGTTGTATATGGCACATTTCCTTTGCAATTTATGTTTTATTTTCATATTTTTTTCTCGTTCACGTTTTATTGTTGTAGTATTATTCTGCAGTAGCGGGATAGAGTAATATCCTTTGTTAGAGCATCGATTCTTACCAGTCAATATTGCAAAAATTTAACTGAAACCTAAAATAATGAAAAATTCCCGGGTTTTTCCCGGTTTTCTCCCGGATGAAAAAATTCCCGGGTTTTTCCCGGATCTCCCGATTGTCCCGGGTCGTATACACCCTGTTTTTCCACAGTGCAGCAGGTTTTGATACGCCGCATGCGACAGAGCGGGCATGTCTTATTTTGACATTCCTCACGCTTCGCTTGGTTCTGTTTCTGAGTTTCCTATAAGCTTCGTACGCCTCGGGAGTTGGGTTACGCTTGAAGGTCCTATTGCAGCATCACGTTTATTCATTAACTGGCGAATTGCAGTGGTGAGCCACAGAGCGGGAGCTCTCTTTACCTTGACAGTACGTTGAGGAGCATGTTTATCATACAGTGCAATAATTTTGCGACATAATTCCCGAATTTTTCCGTCTAAAGTCGGTTTATTGCTTATATCATGCCAAGGGATGTCTGAGCAATCCTTTTGAAGAGCGTCATGGTTAACATTTTTTAGGTTTCTGTAGGTTACCAGGTGAGATTTTTCTTTGGTAGTATGTATTGAGTAATTTAAGAATATCACGTCATGAGCAGAGAGTCCCGGAGCGGATGTCTGATTGGCGCGAATTATTTTATCTGGTCGCTTTGTTGCTATTATATCTATGAGTGTATGGCTGTGTGGCGTGTGATGAGTTGGGTTCAGCGGTGTTAAACTCATATCATTGGAGTGGAACAATCTCCTTAATTTTTCTGCAGAGGTAGATTTTAACTGTAAGTCGATGTTTGTGTCGCCCATAATGATTATGTGTTCATATTGTGTCACGAGCGAGGACAGGGCAGACTGAAAAAAGGACATGACACCGACGTTTGGAGGTTTATAGATTACTCCAATTAGCAGTTTCTGATTTGATGTATTTATTTTGAAGAACAAGCACTCTGCTTCTCCTTCGCCCTTTGCATCCGATGTGCATAGTATAGTAGGTGTCAGATCAGAGCGAACATAGGCACCCACACCACCCCCGCGTCGTGTTTCACGATCTGGCCTTAGGAGAGAGTAACCAGTGATTCGGATAGCGTTGGAAGAAATGTTTGGTTTCAACCAAGTTTCAGAGACGAGGATAATATGGAACAGCGATTGGCAGAACAGGTCACAGAACTCGTCGAAGTGCGCCGTTAGCGACTGCGAGTTCGCGTGGGCCACAAAGAGCCCGCCGCCGGAACCGGCCTTCTCAACGTCCAAAAACAAAAGGAAAAGCAACCTTGCTGTGTGCAGAGGCACTAATTATGTCGTTGAGGCCACAGACGGCAGATATTACGCTTCCATCGCCTAGGGCGCTGTACTGACATGGGCCGAAATTCCTTTATACTAGTTGCATTCGCAGTTGAACTGCTCTAACCGTTACTTTGTAGTCAGAATTTGAGAGAGTGATAGGCTTCATTTTATTAACAAACTTGCTTTTGCACTTCTTAGGTAGTGCCATGAGACAGGGATGGGAAAATCGACCGGTTAAAACCGATACTGGTATTTTAGGACGGAATAACCGGTAATTTTCGGCGTTTGTTTGGTCTCGGCTACAACGGATGTTTTTATTTTTTACTTATACCCGGTAAAAAATCGAAACATAAACTAGCAGTGTTACAATTTTTGGTGTTTAATGAAATTTTTTTAAAGAACGAGCAATTTTTACGTGTTAGATTAACATCGCTTCGAAATATTACTTTATTATAGAAAATGTGGAAAAGCGATCAGTGCTATTTTAATAACAATTTTGACAGAAACATGCAAGAAACAAAGGGCAGAGGAATTGGTAAAGCATTGCTGAGTCAATAATGTACCTCTTATTACAAGGCGTGTCCTATTAGGTGGTAACACGTGTGTATACAGTGTCCAAGACTTGCCACATATTGTCTAAGTGGTAGTTTCTCACTGTCGGCGGAAATCAGCTATATTACAGAACAGCACCATTCCTAGTCTGCAACTATTTTGTGAAATGCGGTATCAATGAAATACAATGCTCGATATGCTTTGAAAGATTAGAAACGGAGGGAGCCACACGAAACTTGCGACATAGTATAAGAAGAAACGTTAAAACTGAAAAGTTTATTCATAGCTAATAATAAAAACAGAAAGCAGGCGATATGTTGCCTGTGTCTACACAACATTCCTTTATCTGCTTTTGGCCTTTGAAAACAGACAAATTAAGACGAAAAATAGAGTAATTCAGCTTTAGTTTTCACTCTTTAACACTGAATATTCGCAATGTCCAAATACTGGACCGATTACAATGGTTTTTGATTAGTATTTCACAAAACTGGAATCATAGAAGAATACTGGTGATTTTTTGTTGTACTCAACTCCTTTTCACTTCTGGACAAAATCAGCGAACGGTGGACTGACCAAGTTTTCTTTTATTTGCCTAATTAATATTTTGATTTTATGTATCTTGAAATTGAGGAATCCAAAATATTTCAACGTCTTTTCAGTTTCTACTTTATTACAGGAAACAAAAGGAATAAAAAACCGCAAATCGGTTGTTTCATAAACCATTTACTTTGTGCGGTTTTCACAGCTGGGTAAACTAGTGTTCAAAAACCGATATAACATAAAACCGGTTATTTCAGCGATAATCGCCATTCCTAGCCCTAGGTGCCACCTTAGAGTGCAAGACATAAATTTTTGGCGTCGCATAAACTTGTTTGCCACCTTTAGCTTGGATCCCAAAAGGCCGCAGTAACGTTAACAGATCTCTCCGGGGAGCATGTTCGGTGCTGGTGGGTTTATTTTGCTAACGGAGCCTTTAATGTCGATTTACTGTTTCATTACCGAGCGAGGTGGTGCAGTGGTGAGCACACTGGACTCGCATTCGCGAGGAGGACGGCTCAAACCAGCGTCCGGCCATTCTGATTTAGGTTTTCCGTGATTTCCCTAAATTACTTCGGAAAAATGCCGCGATGGTTCCTTTGAAAGGGCACGTCCGACTTCCTTTCCCATCCTTCCCTAAACCGATGGGACCAATGACATCGCTGTTCGGTCCCCTCCCCCTAATCAACCTGTCACCAAAATTTTCTTTAAATTCTTGTTTGCTGTAGAGGTTGCTGTAATATTCCTGCGTGTTCATTATGATTTCGCGCTAATTTAGTAATCTGTTTCCCGCTTCGTCGGTGACATTGCCCCAAAAAAAAGAAAAAGGGGGGCTTCGTCCGAAGCTGCACCTTTGGACTGCGAGCTCACCAAGTTGGCTTCCGTTTTCCACCTTTGAAGAGCCGTTACTTTAGCGTTGTAGACTTCGCTATCCCTGAAGACATCAGTGAGACAGTGCTGCGTATATATAAGACCCGAAGACACTGATAATAAAACTCTGTTGTTTCTTTCTGACACAAGGCTTCTCGTCTGAGGCATTGTACGATAGTGTTCCTCATTTTACGTTTAGCTACGCATGTCCACCATTGCAGAAGACAAGTGTAGCGCCTTTTGTGTCGCAAGAATTGATACCAAACTCGCGTTATTTCCTCGTCTAGTTGGTTGCCCTGCAAGAGACTGGCGTTTAGCTTCCAAAGCCCTCTCCGGCGATAAAAGTTTGCATGTAGGAGGTTTATGTAGGTCTGATAAGCGCAGTAATCGGAGACACTGACAGGGGCAATATCATCATTCATTACATGTTCACAGAGACCTTGTGAGAGACAAATTATATCTATTCGGCTCGCGGAACATGAATCACGTAAGTATAAGCCGAACGCTCAGCATGAAGTTTTTGCCACGTGTCGTGAAAACTGATGTCTTGGACAAGTTGCTCTAGCTCTTCGTGTTTATTTGTGTTTGGAATTTGGTCACTAACACTTACCACACAGTTAAAATCCCCATCCAAGGACAAGATTTCCTTTAAAAGAACCGAATACATATTGAAAATTAAAACTCCGTTCACACGACATGATTTCCCCTCCTTCTCGCGAGATACTTTGCTTCTGTAAAATTGATCACTTTGCGCAATTATATTTTTCGTGGTCATTGACTCTGATTGTTAAGATTAGTGATTATTAGATATTCTTCAATGGCGACTTTACTAAGTAATTCCTGAAACAGTGTATTGTCCACATTTTTGCCATAGAAAAAATGTCAGTGGTCGTTGTTTTACAGCGTTTCGATCCTCTTTAACTTCAAATTTGCAACATCGAGAGGTTATAGTGAAGTCAAGGCTTTAGAAGATACGAGGATGAGTCAATAAATGAGTCGCTAACTGGGAGAGAGACATCAGAGCTGCGTGTACCAGCATGAAATTTATTTTCCTTTCAACACACTCTCCCAGTATACTCATACACCTATCCTATCGTTCGACAAAGCGTTAAAAGCATGCAGGATAGAATTTTTGTGGCAGTGTTCGTGTCTAACGAGTGACCTCTCGGGATATACCAAGTTTATTTGGTTCTTTAAATTGCTGCAACCCACAAAACCGGTGTGTCCCGGGGGTAACGAAATACCCTTAGAAGGGGGAACAATAACCAAGTCCGCCAGGACGCTCCTTGTTTGTGACTTTTTTAGTTTATTGCTGAATTCTTGCATCCAACTGAACACAAATTTTCATGAAATACAATTCTAACCATATAAGGCACGAAATTCGCGGTGAACGTGCTCTGCGGACAGTCCCTCGGCTCACAAAAATAGCATTGTTCTAGTCGCGTACACACTCAGAGCACACCCACCATCTTCGTCTTCAATCAAATCATTAACCAACGCCCGGGAAATACTGCACATCGGCTACCTTCCACACATTTGCTGCCATCTGCTGGACAAGTACAGACACAAAATTTAAAACTATGTGCAGTATTCTGGCGTTTGCGACTTATTTTTTGATCACCCTTGTATCTGTTCCTCCTTCTGGTTCCGGGTAAGACCACTCCGTGCTGTAGCGGCCCTTTTCCATGACATCCGCGCTTGGAATTGTCACAGGGTTTTGTTGGCTGTTTCCCTCTTCTTTGATGTTTTCTGTTACTCTTTGCACTTTCTTTTCATTTTTTTCTTTTGTTACGGCGTCCTGTCTCTGGATAAGTTATAAAAAATTGGTTCAATTGGCTCTGAGCACTATGGGACTTAACATCTGAGGTCATCAGTCCCCTAGAACTTAGAACTACTTAAATCTAACTAACCTAAGGACATCACACACATCCATGCCCGAGGCAGGATTCCAGCCTGCGACCGTAGCGGTCGCGCGGTTCCAGACTGAAGCGCCTAGAACCGCTCGGTCACAGCGGCCGGCCGATAATTTATACTTTCCTTTTGTCTGGAGAAGATTGTATCGCCCAGTTCTTTGGTTTTTCCTTTAGGGTCTTTTTAATCTTATTTGAGAGATGCGTGACGGACTTGGGAGCAGCGGTTTCAGTTTCGGTTTGAGAGCCATTTCCGTTGTCTGAGATGGATCAACATATGCAGGCTGTTTGGCCACAGCTTGATTAGAAACTCGCGCAACATCATCTTTAGCGAGTCAGACTTCTGGTACTAGAGCGGAAAACTCCTTCATGTCCAAGACCATTTTGCTTCCTGGCATAGGAGCCTGAGCCTGTTTAATTAAACTCGTAATGGTCGCGTCGCTTGTATCGCTCGAGTCTCGCTCCGAGGCGGTTGTCCGCGAATTCGCGCCACAAGCTGCAGCCACCTAAGACACTGGGACTGGGCCAGCGTAGACAAGTGGAACATTAAGCCAGGTTTCCACAGACGTGAATTACTTACATCTGCATCTCTCCCACCATTACTGTTACATGCAAGTTAGTGTTCCACGTGGCAAAGCTGGAAACTCTGCTGACGCGGCTTTCAATATGACGACACGTGAAGTTATTTGTACGGGAGTTGGTATGGTCGCGCAGCTTTTAGCCGAAGAACTTGAACTAACGTTAACGAAGCAGAAACAAACTCAGAAATGCTGAGTATGGGAATGGGTATCTCGTAGGAATCGTAGGAATACATTAATATGGAAGGTACGTGCGAGAATGAAGTTTCGTTCGAAAAGACATTTTCAGATGAGTAAAATCAATTTTTAATACCTTTTGAGACATTTCTGGTTCTATACAAAAGTCTAATACATGTCAACGAGATACTGTGCCAACTCTTATTAAATAACAAGTATCATTGCGGTATCTGGCAACTGTAGACAATTTATCGCCACTGCAATACAAATATCGCATTCCAAAGAGCAATAATTCTAAATTTTTATTTGGGGTAATGGATGCTATCTACAATACATTGAAGGTGGGTCGGAAAATAAGGTTTTTATCTCAACAGTTCCGCCTTGTTTTTATTTTAAAAGTTAGTGAAGGTTCTGATAGGTCGCAGGTGCTGTAAATAAAACGATTCCTTTACCCATTATACGAGGGCTACCCACAAAGTACCTTACGTTTTGGAATTAAAAATAAAGTATTGGAATTTTTTTTATTATATACAGATGAAAACCACACTAAAATACTACTTTTCTACATAGATGCCATTTAAATTAAGGCATTTATCGTAGCGATGGACGAGCTTGGAAATTCCTTCGCCATAAAATTCGGCCGCCTGCGCCTTCAACCACATGGTTACCTCTTCTGGGACAGAAAAGGTGTGTTTTTTGTGGATTTCCTGGAAAGAGGCACTACAATAAACTCTGCACAACCTCAGAAGAGCAATACAAAACAAGCGCAGGGGAATGTTGGGCTCAAAGATCTTGCTGATGCACGACAACGCCCGGGCCCACACGGCAAATGCCACTCGTGAAGTTCTCGAATCTTTTAAGTGGGAATTGTTTCCTCATCCGCCGTACAGTCCCGACCTGGCACCGAGCGACTTCCACTTATTACCAGCAATGAAGAAGTGGTTGGCTATGCAGCGTTTTGATGACGACCCACAGCTTCAAGAAGAGGTAACCACGTGGTTGAAGGCGCAGGCGGCCGAATTTTACGACGAAGGAATTTCCAAGCTCGTCCATCGCTACGATAAGTGCCTTAATTTAAATGGCAACTATGTAGAAAAGTAGTATTTAAGTGTGGCTTTCATCTGTATATAATTTAAAAAAATCCAATACTTTATTTATTTTTAATTCCAAAACGTAATGTACTTTGTGGATAGCCCTCGTATTACTTCATTTTACAACCGAACTTTTGCACTATTGAGCAAAACTGTCATTACTCAGTGCTTGTGCCAACACAAATAGTTTTCAGTATTTATTGTAAGAATAGATAAGTCGCCAATGGCGGCGGCATGTTGTTTGCAGCAAAGAACTCCATAATATCTAGCGAGGTTATCACGGACTCCGAATGTGAAATAATCTAGGTGAAGTTAAATATCAAACGTCGGTCAAAACTGGTAACCGGGTTCTTTTATAGACCACCTGAGTCTGAAGCTGTAGTGGTAGAGCACTTCAGAGAGAAACTGCAGAATATCATTAATAATTTTCCTGATCATGCCGTTGCAATAGGGAGTTTCAACTTGCCAGGTATAGATTGGGAGAGCCGTGCTATCAAAATTGCTGCCAGAGACAGGGATTCATGTGACATTATTCCGGATGTCTTGTCCGAAAATTAATTCGGGCAGATAATTAAAGAACCAACTGGAGAAGACCTCGTAGCCACAAACAGAACTCAACTTACCGAATCATTTAACGTAGATGAAAGTATCAGTGATCATAAGGCTGTGATAGCCACTATGACTACGAGTATTACAAGGAATGTTAAGGAAGGTAGGAAAATATTTTTGCTTAGCAAGAATGACAGGATACAAATTGCAGAGTATCTCAGCAGTCAGCATCGAACATCCAGTGCTGAAGACAAAGATCTGGGGTACAAATGGAAAAATTCAAAAGCATCGTTCAGTATTCATTAGACGAGGCCTTAAGGGATGGAAGAGGCCCGCCGTGATTTAATAGCTGTGTCAGAAAACTGCTACGTAAACAAAGTAAGCTTCGTCACAGATTCAAGAGAAGTCAAGTCAAAACCTAGTAGCCAAACAAAAACTGAACGAAGTGAAAAACAGCGCAAGGAGAGCAACGAGAGAAGCGATCAATGACTTTGAAAGTAAACTTTTGTCATTCGATCTGAATAAAAACCCTAAGAGATTTTCATTTAACGTAAAACCAGTAAGCTGTGTGATATCCTCTATTCATTCACTCAGTGACTGTACTGGCACCGAAACAAAAGGTAACAGAGAGAAAACCGAAATACACAATTCGGTCTACCGAAACTGTTTCACCGCGGAAGATCGTAATACGGTCTCCTCTTTCAATCACCGTACGAAGGTTGGAGTGTCAGATAGTGAGATAACCGACCGCGGAATTGGAAAGCAACGACAATCGTTTAGTGGTGGAAAGGCATCATAATCAGATGAGATATCTGTAAGATTATACAAAGGAACTTGCACCCCTTCTGGCAGCAGTTTATCGTAGATCGCTGGAGCAACGAAGGGTACCTAGCAACTGAAAGAAAAGCACAGCTCATTCTCGTTTACGAGAAGGGTTTAGGGCAGATGCACATAATTATAGGCTAATTACACTGACGTCAATCTGTTGCAGAATTATGGGACACATATTATGCTCAAAAGTTGTAATGTTTTTGGAGAATGAATTTCTGCTCTATAAATATCAACATGGACTCCACAAACAGATGTTATGAAAACTCAGGTCGCTCTGTTCCTCCGTGGGATCCAAAGCGCTGTAGACAACGGCCCTCGGGTAGATGCCGTGTTCGTTGCCTTCAGGAAGGCATTTGACACCATCCCGCACCGCACTGACATTCAGTGAAAAAAATACGAGATTTACTACTGGATTCAAGACTTCCTTGCAGACAGAAATCAACACGTCGCTCTTAACGGAAAAAAACCGACAGATGTAAAGGTAATATCCAGAGCACCCCGAGGATGTATGATGGGACTGTTACAGTTTGAGTTTTATATTAGTGATCTAGTAGAAAGCGTCGGAAGCTCTTGCAGACCGTTCGCAGACGATGCGGTTAACTATAACAAAGTAGCAATGCCAGAAGGCAGTATCGATTAGCAGAGTAACCTGCAGAGGATTGATGAACGGTGCAGGCTCTGACAGTTGACTCTGAACGTCGTCGCAACTGCCATCTGCTTCACGTCTGCTGTGCAGCGAGCTACGTTAATTTAAGTATTAACTGTATTTTTCTTACTTGTCACTCCTTCTTCCGTGTGTTTTTGCTTTTAGGAAGCTTTAATTGTCGAGTGGTAAGTGGTAGTAATAGTGTTCCATAGATTTCGCGTTTGTTTTGAATACTGTCAGAGAGAGTCCCTTTAGTCAACCATAGTGCCAGTAGTGTCAGTGTCGTCGTATCTGCCGTCTGCTTCACGTCTGCTGTGCAGCGAGCTACGTTAATTTAAGTATTAACTGTATTTTTCTTACTTGTCACTTCTTCTTCCGTGTGTTTTTGCTTTTAGGAAGCTTTAATTGTCGAGTGGTAGTAATAGTGTTCCATAGATTTCGTGTTTGTTTTGAATACAGTCAGAGAGAGTCCCTTTAGTCAGCCATAGTGCCAGTAGTGTCAGTGTCGTCGTATCTGCCGTCTGCTTCACGTCTGCTGTGCAGCGAGCTACGTTAATTTAAGTATTAACTGTATTTTTCTTACTTGTCACTTCTTCTTCCGTGTGTTTTTGCTTTTAGGAAGCTTTAATTGTCGAGTGGTAAGTGGTAGTAATAGTGTTCCATAGATTTCGCGTTTGTTTTGAATACTGTCAGAGAGAGTCCCTTTAGTCAACCATAGTGCCAGTAGGGCTAGTGTTTGTTTTCAATACAGTCCAGAGACAGGTAGTGCTATTTTCATTGTTTTCTACAAGAAGTGGCTAGCAATCACAATTTAGTCAACTGTCAGCCGCCTTGAGTTGATTAACTCTCTACAGTAAATTGATTTCTTAGGATGGATGGGATGTGTGGCTGCTGTGTACGGACGCAGGAGGAGCTGGCCACTGTTCGCAAACAGCTGAACGTGTTGATGGCCGCGGTCAGCCGTCTTCAGGCTGCTGCCTCGGAGTGTAGCGGCATGGGGAGTCTGGTGCGTCGTATGGTACACCCCAGGTGTTACATGCTTCACCCACTGTCCCTGCTGTCGAGACATCTTCGCGGGTACCGGGCGCGGTTGGGCCACCCTCTCCCCAAGGGGAGTGGCGGGTTCAGCGGCGTTCGCGGCGCACGAGGCGGAGGGTCAATGTGGAAGCTGGCCGTGTGGCATCGCCCGCTCTGCCTGTGAGTGGACATGTGGCCGCTCCTTCAGCAAGGTCCGAGCAGGCACACGGGGGGAGGGGTTCATTAGTTATTGGGAGCTCCAACGTTAGGCGGGTGATGGAGCCCCTTAGGGAAATAGCGGAAAGGTCGGGGGGTCTCATCCGAGATGTGGAGGAGGCCCTGCCGGCGGCGATAGAGAGCACTGGGTGCACCCGACTACAAATTGTTGCTCATGTCGGCACCAATGACTCCCGCCGTCTGGGTTCAGAGGTCATCCTCAGTTCATACAGGCGGTTGGCGGAATTGGTGAAGGCGGAAAGCCTCGCTCGCGGGGTGGAAGCTGAGCTAACTATTTGCAGTATCGTTCCCAGAACCGATCGCGGTCCTCTGGTTTGGAGCCGATTAGTAAGCTTAAACCAGAGGCTCAGACGATTCTGCGGAGATCTGGGGTGCACATTTCTCGACCTCCGCTATCGGGTGGAGAAATGAAGAGTCCCCCTGAATAGGTCAGGCGTGCACTACACGCAGGAATCGGCTACAAGGGTAGCGGAGTACGTGTGGAGTGCACATGTGGGTTTTTTAGGTTAGAGAATTCCCTCCCTAGCCCGACAAGACGCCTCCTGAGACGCGGCAAGTTAGGAGTAGGCAAAATGCAACAGGGAATAACAATATTAATGTGCTTATAGTAAACTGCAGGAGCGTCTATAGAAAGGTCCCAGAACTGCTCTCATTAATAAACGGTCACAATGCCCATATAGTACTAGGGACAGAAAGTTGGCTGAAACCAGACATAAACAGTAATGAAATCCTAAACTCAGATTGGAATGTATACCGCAGTGACAGGCTGGACAGTGAAGGAGGAGGCGTGTTTATAGCGATAAGAAGTGCAATAGTATCGAAGGAAATTGACGGAGATCCGAAATGTGAAATAATTTGGGTGAAGGTCACGGTTAAAGCAGGCTCAGACATGGTAATTGGATGTCTCTATAGGCCCCCTGGCTCAGCAGCTGTTGTGGCTGAGCACCTGAAGGATAATTTGGAAAATATTTAGAGAATATTTCCCCACCATGTTATAGTTCTGGGTGGAGATTTTAATTTGCCGGATATAGACTGGGGGACTCAAACGTTCATAACGGGTGGCAGTGACAAAGAATCAAGTGAAATTTTTTAAAGTGCTTTATCTGAAAACTACCTTGAGAAGTTTAACAGAGAACCGACTCGTGGCGATAACATATTAGACCTTCTGGTGACAAACAGACCCGAACTATTTGAAACAGTTAACGCAGAACAGGGAATCAGCGATCATAAAGTGTTTACTGCATCGATGATTTCAGCCGTAAATAGAAGTATTGAAAAAGGTGGGAAGATTTTTCTGTTTAGCAAAAGTGACAAACAGTAGATTACAGAGTACCTGACGGCTCAACACAAAAGTTTTGTCTCAAGTACAGATAGTGTTGAGGATCAGTGGACAAAGTTCAAAACCATCGTACAATATGCGTTAGATGAGTATGTGCCAAGCAAGATCATAAGAGATGGAAAAGAGCCACCGTGGTACAGCAACAGAGTTAGAAGACTGCTGCGGAAGCAAAGGGAACTTCACAGCAAACATAAACATAGCCAAAGACTTGCAGACAAACAAAAATTACGCGAAGCGAATTGTAGTGTAAGGAGGGCTATGCGAGAGGCGTTCAATGAATTCGAAAGTAAAGTTGTATGTACTGACTTGGCAGAAAATCCTAATAAATTTTGGTCTTATGTCAAAGCGGTAGGTGGATCAAAACAAAATGTCCAGACACTCTGTGACCAAAATGGTACTGAAACAGAGGATGACAGACTAAAAGCCGAAATACTAAATGTCTTTTTCCAAAGCTGTTTCACAGAGGAAGACTGCATTGTAGTTCCTTCTCTAGATTGTCACACAGATGATAAAATGGTAGATATCGAAATAGACGACAGAGGGATAGAGAAACAATTAAAATCGCTCAAAAGAGGAAAGGCCGCTGGACATGATGGGATACCAGTTCGATTTTACACATAGTACGCGAAGGTGTACCGTAGGTCTCTAAACGAGCGTAGCGTTCCAAAGGATTGGAAAAGGGCACAGGTCACCCCCGTTTTCAAAAAGGGACGTCGAACAGATGTGCAGAACTATAGACCTATATCTCTAACGTCGATCAGTTGTAGAATTTTGGAACACGTATTATGTTCAAGTATAATGACTTTTCTGGAGACTAGAAATCTACTCTGTAGGAATCAGCATGGGTTTCGAAAAAGACGGTCGTGTGAAACCCAGCTCGCGCTATTCGTCCACGAGAATCAGAGGGCCATAGACACGGATTCACAGGTAAATGCCGTGTTTCTTGACTTCCGCAAGGCGTTCGATACAGTTCCCCATTGTCGTTTAATGAACAAAGTAAGAGCATATGGACTATCAGACCAATTGTGTGATTGGATTGAAGAGTTCCTAGATAACAGAACGCAGCATGTCATTCTCAATGGAGAGAAGTCTTCCGAAGTAAGAGTGATTTCAGGTGTGTCGCAGGGGAGTGTCGTAGGACCGTTGCTATTCACATTATACATAAATGACCTTGTGGATGGCATCGGAAGTTCACTGAGGCTCTTTGCAGATGATGCTGTGATATATCGAGAAGTTGTAACAATGGAAAATTCTACTCAAATGCAGGAGGATCTGCAGCGAATTGACGCATGGTGCAGGGAATGGCAATTGAATCTCAGTGTAGACAAATGTAATGTGCTGCGAATACATAGAAAGAAAGATTCCTTATCATTTAGCTTAAAAATAGCAGGTCAGCAACTGGAAGCAGTTAAGTCCATAAATTATCTGGGAGTACGCATTAGTATTGATTTAAAATGGAATGATCATATAAAGTTGATCGTCGATAAAGCAGATGCCAGACTGAGATTCATTGGAAGAATCCTAAGGAAATGCAATCCGAAAACAAAGGAAGTAGGTTACAGTACGTTTGTTCGCCCACTGCTTGAATACCGCTCAGCAGTGTGGGATCCGTGCCAGATAGGGTTGATAGAAGAGATAGAGAAGATCCAACGGAGAGCAGCGCGTTTCGTTACAGGATCATTTAGAAATCTCGAAAGCGTTACGGAGATGATAGATAAACTCCAGTGGAAGACTCTGCAGGAGAGACTCTTAGTAGCTCGCTACGGGCTTTTGTTGAAGTTTCGAGAACATATCTTCACCGAGGAGTCAAAATGGTTCAAATGGCTCTGAGCACTATGGGACTGAACTTCTAAGGTCATCAGTCCCCTAGAACTTAGAACTACTTAAACCTAACTAACCTAAGGACATCACACACATCCATGCCCGAGGCAGGATTCGAACCTGCGACCGTAGCGGTCGCGCGGTTCCAGACTGTAGCGCCTTTAACCGCGCGACCACTCCGGCCGGCAACCGAGGAGTCAAGCAGTATATTGCTCATTCCTACGTATATCTCGCGAAGAGACCATGAGGATAAAATCAGACAGATTAGAGCCCACACAGAAGCATACCGGCAATCCTTCTCTCCACGAACAATACGAGACTGGAATAGAAGGAAGAACCGATAGAGGTACTCAAGGTACCCTCCACCACACACCGTCACGTGGCTTGCGGAGTATGGGTGTAGATGTAGATGTAGATGCAGAAGTAAATAAATGTAACATATTCAGCATACATCGGAAAAGAAATCCACTAACGTACAGTTAAACTATTTATGACAAATTGGTGGAAACAGTATCCACTGCAAAATATCTATGAGTACGTATCCAGAGCAGTCATAAGTGGGATTACCGTATAAAACAAACAGTACGAAAAGCAGATGTCAGACTGAGATTCATAGGAAGAATCCCACGGAAATGAAACTCATCCACAAAGGAAGTGGGTTACATTGCCCTGTTCGACAAATTCTTATTCGTCAGTCTGTGACTCTTTCCAGGTGGGACTTACAGAAGAGATAGATAAGATACAACGAAGACCGGCACGTTTTGTCGGCGCGGGAGCGTTACGGGGATGCTCAACAAATTCCAGCGACAGACGTTACAAGAGAGGCCTTGTGCTTCACGGAGAGGTACACTATCGAAATACGGAGTGAGTAGTTTCTGGGAAGAGTCGGATACCATATTACTTCCTCCCACATAGACCTCACGAAATGACCACGACGAGAAAATTCGATAAATCAGATCTAATACAGAGGCTTACCGACAATCATTTTTCTCATGCGCCATTCGTGAGTGGCACAGTAAAGGAGGATCAGTTCAAAAAATGCCTCCAAGCACTATGGGACTTAACATCTGAGGTCATGAGTCCCCTAGACTTAGAACTACTTAAACCTAACTAACCTAAGGACATCACACACATCCATGCCAGAGGCAGGATTCGAACCTGCGACCGTAGCAGCCACGGGATTCCGGACGAGGAGCAGTTAGTGGTACCTTGTGAAGCATGATTTAGAATTAGATCACCTAGTATTTATGTAGGACTTTTATTAGGATCGAGAGTAGCTTTAACTCTCCAAAGACACAAAAAATTGTGTTATGACTTCAGGATAATATTTGCACAATGACTGAAACAAATAATTATTGTCATTATAATGAAATAAATTATACGTTTACAATACTGACTGTTCTGAAGTAACATGAACCTCAGCACGACCACTCTCTCATTTATAATACCTTTCAAATTTTGTTTCGAAACTTGAAACGATTCTGTGTTATTTTATTACAAATAAATGATTATTAGGAATTGCTGAATGCTAGAATGAGAATCGTATAGCTCGATATAAGAACATTTTGCAATTTTACAAAGAATTTAGCACGACTCATGCCCCCTCCTCACAGCTTTAGTTCTGCCAGTACCTCGTCTCCTACCTTCCAAACTTTACAGAAGCTCTCCTGCGAACTTTGCAGAACTAGCACTCCTGAAAGAAATGATATTGCGGAGACATGGCTTAGCCACAGCCTGGGGGATGTTTCCAGAATGAGATTTTCACTCTGCAGGGGAGTGTGAGCTGATATGAAATTTCCTGGAAGATTAAAACTGTGTGCTAGGGTAGCTCAGTTGGTAGAGCACTTGCCCGCGAAAGGCGAAGGTCCCGAATTCGAGTCTTGGTCCGGCACACAGTTTTATCTGCCAGGAAGTTTCATATCAGCGCACACTCCCCTACAAAGTGAAAAGCTCACTCTAGAAACATCCCCCAGGCTGTCGCTAAGCCATGTCTCCGCAATATCCTTTCTTTCAGGAGTCCTACTTCTGCAAAGTTCGCAGGAGAGTTTCTGTAAAGTTTGGGAGGTAGGAGGCGAGGTACTGGCAGAACTAAAGCTGTGAGGACGGGGCGTGAGTCGTGCTAGGATAGCTCAGTTAGTAGAGCACTTGCCCGCGAAAGGCAAAGATCCCGAATTCGAGTCTCGGTCTGGCACACAATTTTAATCTGCCAGGAAGTTATTACTCGTAGTGCTTGTTACCGACTCCTAAACTGCCATACGGCCGCGGCCGGGAGAGCGGTGTGCTGACCACATGCCCTTCCATATTCCCATCCTGTGACGCCTGTGGGCTGAGGATGACACGGCGGCCAGTCGGTACCGTTGGGCCTTCATGGTCTATTCGGGCGGAGTTTAGCTTTAGTGTTTGTTACTCAGTACGATCCGCGCTAGAAAAATCTATACTAAAGTTATGTTTCAATTTCAGTATTTCTCTTGCCAAAGTCTACGATTTTGATGTATGGTTGTGTGAACAACTTCTGCGGCGTGATGAAAAAGTTCTTGGTCTGTAGTATGAGCTCTTGAATGTGTTTAACGTCAAGATAAGAAATGATGAACTGCGCCAACGAGTAAGGAATCTAAAAGATCTGTTGACTTAAGAAGCAGTGACGGCGAGATGAGTAACGATCAGATTGCCTTTTCTGGACTGGGTCTTATACTGGTTAAAGTTCATAACCTACGGTGTGAAATAAACGATGGTACTACCAAGGAATCTCTCGGTCTGGTAATCTTTATACAGTTTCTGCAGAACTTTGTGGATTGCTTGCAAATAGTTTAATGTTGATATCAGGGCATACCCCGTCCTTTGTGAATGTGTGATCAGAGCATTACACATATACATTCTATTTGCAACTCGGCGGACCACATGCGAGCCGAATGAAGCTGTAAGTGCCCGAGCAGTTGCTTCCCGCTAGTAAAGCCGCGTTTCTATAGGCATGAATTTCTTACACGTGCGTGCCCCCATCACCATTCATGTAAGTCAGTTACCATTTGGAAACACTCTACTCACTTCTTCGTCTCGCTAACTTACTCGTAAGCTGCGAAAGTTAAAAGGCGTTTAACTTTCTTTCACAAAATCGCTTCCCCACCAACACCTACAAGCTTCAGTAACCGGCGCCGATAAGTCTGCTCTCATTCTGCCTTAGTTCATTCGTCAAGACACGTCTCGAAGTGCTCGTTTTAGTACGTGAATGGTAAATTTCATGATAAAATCATGGGATTAGTCTTTCAGCAAGTAAATAAATTCTTTGTAAAATTGCAAAATGTTCTTATATCGAGCTATACGAATCTCATTCAGTTGTTGGTGCAAGTGCTATTTAAAACTGTGCTAATTTAAAAGTGGCCCAAGGCATGTGTCAGCGGACACCACAATTGAAAAGAGAACCAAAAGATGCTTCTACCAAGAAGGTTTAAATAATAGTTGAAACATAATCTAATGACAGTTCCATGTCATTTAATCTGAGCGCACGTGCACAAGCATATTAGGTTATTTATTTATGAGCAAACTTTTATTTGTAATTATTGTATGTGATCTGGATGTGACTGAATATTTATAACATCTCTTTATTTAAATATTGTTGTAATATATCAGTTTAGTCTGGGAAGTGTTCATGTTGAGTCGTATCATATCTGTGGAGCTTGAGAACGATGTATATGGTGGGGACGGTTTTCAGCCAGTGGTAAAGAAGACAGTGACAGTGTGTTTGCATTTCGCGGCGTGAGGTTGCAGCTGTAGCGGCTATAAAGCTAAGTACTGACAAAGGTATTTGTGCACTGTTGTACAGTTATTAAATTTAATAGTTTTCAACGGTGTTTCGTGCTGTTTGTGGCGAAATAACGATTTAATAAACTTTTGGAAACTTTCGCTCACTGTTTTTTTAGTTTTCTGTGCGTTGAAGTCGTAAATTTCGTACTTTAGTTTTCAGCTGACGTTTCTTATTGTTTCTAGTGAAATATTTCAGTAAAATTTTCATTCAGTGTTTTAACTTCGTTGAGTGTTCTAGTGGCCGCTTAAATTTCTGGTTTTAACTAATAAATTTTGTGCAGTTTTGTTGGTATTGTTATTAGTTGTGGTTTAGTAGTAGTAATAAAAGTAGCTGCTTTCTTAGTAGAGAGAGAAATTCGAGACTCATATTGTTTGTTCCATAAATACACACATAAAAAAAAGTTCCACATCACCCCGGTTCCCAGAACTCCTAAAGACATATACTGACTGTGGATACTGTATCACAGACACAGTCCCTTTGACTGCTTAGAGATGTCACTAGACCCTGACAAAGATGTAGACTACCATGCCTGAGCAGCGCCTATTAGACGGAGTGGGTGCGACAGCCGATCAGTTCCAGTCATTCCACCAGGAAGGAGGTACACGGCTCATGTTGTCTGTAGTTCAACCATGCCTAGACGCCGGCCGTTGTGGCTGAGCGGTTCTAGGCGCTTCAGTCTGGAACCACGCGAGCGCTACGGTTGCAGGTTCGAATCCTGCTTCGGGTATGGATGTGTGTGATGTCTTTAGGTTAGTTAGGTTTAAGTAGTTCTAAGTCTAGGGGACTGATGACCTCAAAAGTTAAGTCCCATAGTGCTCAGAGCTATTTGAACCATACCTAGACAGTCAACACTGCGGTTCGATCGTGTCCGCATTGTTACTTTGTGTTAGGAAGGGCTCCCAACAAACGAAGTGCCCAGGCGTCTCGAGTGAACCAATGCGATATTGTTCGGATATGGTGGAGATACAGAAAGACAGGAACTGTCGATGACATGCCTCGCTCAGGCCACGGATTATGGCTCGGAGGAACGCTGACATCAACGCCACCATGTTGAATAATCCTTTTCGTGCAGCCACAGGACGTCGTGTTATGACTCAAATTATGCGCAATGGGTTGCATCATGCGCAACTTCTCTCTCGACCTCCTTGGCGAGGTCCATCTTAGCAACCACGATACCATGCAGCTCGTTATAGATGGGTACAACAACATCCTGATTGGACTGCTCAGGATTGGCATCACGTTCTCTTCACCGATAAGTGTCACATATGCCTTCAATCAGATGGTCGTCTAAGACGTGTTTGGAGGCAACCCGGTCAGGCTGAAGACCTAGACACACTGTCCAGCGAGTGCAGCAAGGTGGAGGTTCCCTGACGTTTTAGAGTGACATTATGTGGAGCCGACGCGCTTCGCTGGTGGTCATGGAAGGCGCCGTAATGGCTGTACGATACGTGAATGCCATCCTCCGACCGATAGTGCAATAATATCGGTAGCATATTGGCGAGATATTCGTCTTGATGGACGACAATTTGCGCCCCCATCGTGCACATCTTTGTGAATGACTTCCTTCAGGATAACGTCATGCTGGCCAGCATGTTCTCCAGACATAAACCCTATCGAACATGCTTGGGACAGTTTGAAAAGGGCTGTTTATGGACGACGTGATCCACCAACTACTCTGAGGGATCTACGCCGAATCATCGTTGAGGAGTGGGACAATCTGGACCAACAGTGCTGTGATGAACTTGTGGATAGTATGCCACGACGAATACAGGCATGCATCAATGGAAGAGGATGTGCTACTGGGTATTAGAGGTACTGGTGTGTACAGCAACCTGGACCACCATCTCTGAAGGTCTCGCTGTATGGTGGTACAACATGCAATGTGTGGTTTTCATAAGCAATAAAAAGGGCGGAAATGATGTTTATGTTGATCTCTATTCCAATTTTCTGTACAGTTTCCGGAACTCTCGGAACCGAGGTGATGCAAAACTTTTTTTGATGTGTGTAATATTTCTAACAATCCGAATAAACAGATTTCACCTGTCCGCCGTATTCTGATCAAAACGACTGACAGAATGGGAAGTACAGTCTAAAACCTACAGTCACCACACTCTCTGGTGCAAAAGCTGTTACTGTTTGACAGCTGGAGCGACACTAGCGCTCTAAACGGTTAGAAAACAGTCAGTCATTTGGATCATAAGTTAATGTTTGTTTTTAATTATTTTCTATTGATTAACGAAATGTTGATATATTTTTGCGTTCTGTACGTTAGTAAATTATAAAGAGATATGAATTATCACGAAATACATATAAAAACAGCCGAATCATACTGATTCAATGACAAAAGCTACACATCTATTCCACACGCCGCAGCTTTCGGCGGGCCAGTGCGTTGTACCGCGCGGAAATCGCAGAACCGCGTGCTGAACTATTGTTGCTGCCAAGAGATGCTCCGTCCACTAAATTGCGCACTTTGTATCTTCTTGGTACTATACTGTACAAGGACAATAACCAAAATTTCGTTATTTGTTATCCTTCCTTGTCTTACAATTTGAATGGTTAGCAGTGCATATTGTCGTAATTTTGTGTCGTTTTCCCTTTATCCTTCATGATTCTATTCAAGCTTTTTTAACTGTCCCCCATGAATGTCTCTATGTCAGTGTATTTTTACCTCCATTTTCTCCCCTTACTCTGTTTTATGTTCCCCTTTTTTATCACCTTATGTATGTAACATTTTATTCTTGTTTTAGTTGTTGTGTCACTCGGCTGAAGAGCGGCGGATTGTGCCGCTAACAGCCCTCCCCTGCCCATGTGGGGCAGGGGAATGAAATCACAATAAAAGAAAAAAAACACAGCTAAACCAAGATGAGGTAGACTTCATGTACTGACAGACAGGGGTGGTTGTAAAAAACATCGCATGATATCAGTGGAAAAATCACTCATGAGTTCCACAGTGCTACTAGCAGTACAGCTAGCACAATGTCTGTGCATAGGGAGTTCAAAAGAATGGGGTACAGTGATCGAGGAGCTCCTCATATGCCATACATTTCTGTAGTCAATGTTAAGCGACGCTTGAAGTGGCATCAAGGGCGACGCCACTGGAAGTGAATACCAGGAAATGACTGATTTGGAGTTATGAATCACGCTATACCCTATGGTAATCCCAAAGAAGAGTGTCGTTTGGCGAATGTCTGGAGAAGCAGTGAAGTACAGAGGACATGTTGTTACAGTATGGGAGTGTTTTTCATGATCAGGGTTGGGTTCCATATTCCATTTCAGAAAACGCTAAATGTACAAGGATATATTTACACATTTTACAGTATTATGCACTTTCTACAGCAGAGGAACAGCTCGCAGACAATGACAGTTTGTGTCAGAATGACGCTGTACACTGTTACAAAGCAGTTATAGTTACCGAAATCTGGACGACCGAAGAACCCACAGATACTAGCCGACCGGCCAAGGGCGAGAGCAAATTGTAGGACAACAACAAGAGCAAGACGGACAATGGACACGGCACAGGGAATAACAAGTCTAACGAGTGTTCAAGAGAGAAAACTTAAGGTATAGTAAAACCTGAACCCAAAACAACAATGTGTACTGAGAACGGTAGAAGACCACAGAATAAAGATGACTGTGGTCAGAGCTGCTGCAGTGCTAGCTCTAAGGTTGGCCACAAGCGCAGAGAGGCTAATTCAAATGGGTTCAAATGACTCTGAGCACTATGGGACTTAACTTCTGAGGTCATCAGTCCCCTAGAACTTAGAACTACTTAAACCTAAGTATCCTAAGGACATCACACACATCCATGCCCGAGGCAGGATTCGAACCTTCGACCGTAGCGGTCGCGCAGTTCCAGACTGTAGCACAGAGAGGCTAGTGTAATGTCAGATAACTCAGACACTATTTTACACGAATATTATTACAGTTTTGTAAAGTAATCCGAAAAATACTCTTGCAAATTATTTACTTTTGTCTGGTCTCCGATCCTCTTATGGCATATTTTGTTTCAGTTGAGTACAAAGGCCACATTTCTGTCTCAATTAGAATTTCAATTTAAAATATCTATCATGGTAAGAGTAAATAACGTACACTCAGTACGCACAGTGGCGACTGTAAAATATGTCATGTACTTTGGTTATCTGCAGACTGAATAATTAAGAAGGCAGACTATCTTTGAAGCATTCATCATTTGCAGTTTAGACTAATCTTTATAATTATTAGTAGTGTTATACGGAATTTTGTTTGAGTTATTCAATAGCACATGCTGTGGCAGCTCCCTTGTGATAGGAATTATCTAGCTGCAAGAAAAAAAAGGGTGATATACACTACTGGCCATTAAAATTGCTACACCACGAAGATGACGTGCTACAGACGCGAAATTTAACCGACAGGAAGAAGATACTGTGATATGCAAATGATTAGCTTTTCAGAGCATTCTTACAAGGTTGGCGCCGGTGGCGACACCTACAACGTGCTCACATGAAGAAAGTTTTCAACCGATTTCTCATCCACAAACAGCAGTTGACCGGCGTTGCCTGGTGAAACGTTATTGTGATGCCTCGTGTAAGGAGGAGAAATGCGTACCATCACATTTCCGACTTTGATAAAGGTCGGATTGTAGCCTATCGCGATTGCGGTTTATCGTATCGCGACATTGCTGGTCGCGTTGGTCGAGATCCAATGACTGTTAGCAGAATATGGAATCGGTGGGTTCAGGAGGGTAATACGGAACGCCACGCTGGATCCCAACGGCCTCGTATCACTAGCAGTCGAGATGATAGGCATCTTATCAGCATGGCTGTAACGGATCGTGCAGCCACATCTCGATCCCTGAGTCAACAGATGGGGACGTTTGCAAGGCAACAACCATCTGCACGAACAGTTCGACGACGTTTGCAGCAGCATGGACTTTCAGCTCGGAGACCATGGCTGCGGTTACCCTTGACGCTGCATCACAGATAGGAGCGCCTGCGATGGTGTACTCAACGACGAACCTGGGTGCACGAATGGCAAAACGTCATTTTTTCGGATGCATCCAGGTTCTGTTTACAGCATCATGATGGTCACATCCGTGCTTGGCGACATCGCGGTGAATGTACATTGGAAGCTTGTATACGTCATCACCAAACTGGCGTATCACCCGGCGTGATGGTATGGGATTGGTTACACGTCTCGGTCACCTCTTGTTCGCATTGACGGCACTTTGAACAGTGGACGTTACATGTCAGACGTGTTATGACCTGTCCTCTACCCTTCATTCGATCCCTGCGAAACCCTACATTTCAGTAGGATAATGCACGACCGCATGCTGCAGGTCCTGTACGGGCCTTTCTGGATACAGAACATGTTAGACTGCTGCCTTGGCCAGCACATTCTCCAGATCCCTCACCAACTGAAAACGTCTGGTCAATGGTGGCCGAGCAACTGGCTCGTCACAATACGCCAGTCACTACTCTTGATGAACTGTGATATCGTGTTGAAGCTGCAAGGGCAGCTGTACCTTTACAAGCCATCCAAGCTCTGTTTGACTCAATACCCAGGCGTATCAAGGCCGTTATTACGGCCAGAGGTGGTTGTTCTGGGTACTCATTTCTCAGGATCTATGCACCCAATTTGCGTGAAAATGTAATCACATGTCAGTTCTAGTATAATATATTTATCCAATGAATACCCGTTTATCATCTGATTTTCTTCTTGGTGTAGCAATTTTAATGGCCAGTAGTGTATTTCTACAGTGCGCTTGCTTGTTAGCAGACCGCATTGCTGCTACTAGTGTCCGTAAAATAAGGTCTCCAAGGCGCTGGAGCCGTGAGGAACGCTTTACGCAAGATCCAGGAACACTGGCGTGAAGTTCAAATCCCAACCAATCCCAATGCGACGCTCAGTCTCGACTGGGCAGCTCTTCGCGAAAGTGCTCCTCCTCACTTCTCCCGTCAGACACAAGTTGCGCGCAGTGATCGGTTTTTTGGGTGGCCAATGGCACTATCGCCATTGAAGTTCGTCGTCAGCTATGCGAAATCTATGGACCACAGTGTATTGACGTCAAAAACGTGCGGAAATGGGTCAGAATCTTCAAGGGCGCACAGACGTCCACGATGAAAAGCGTTCTGGTCGACCTTCGGTTTTGGCCGAAACAACTGCAAAAGCAGAGAAAGCATGCTTAAAGATAAGTGTGCGGCAGTTTGCAAGCTATGTGGATGGATCGCCAAAGTCGACAAGAGTAAGATTTTGAGTGAACATTTGCATTTTCACCATATGAGTGCTAGATGGGTCCCCAAAATGCTCGCCATAAATAGCAACATGTTGAAGCAGCCCATGGATTCCTGGACCGCTATGTAGAACAGGGCGATGAATTTTTGGATTCAGCTGTCACTGGTGGTGAAACCTATGTACAGTGGTTACACTACACGACACCTGAAACTAAGGTAAAGTCTCGTCATTCTAATTTGCCGAAATTGTGGAAGTTTACACAAACATTGTCTGCCAGGAAAGTGGTGGCCATTGCGTTCTGGAACAGAAAAGGCATAAAAGGTATATTTTATGTGAGTTTATGCCTCCAACCACAAAAATAATAAATACTGATAGCTACTGTGAATTCCAGGCTGACGACGACTCGAAAAACAAGATCGAGTGCTACCTGAACAATGTGGTGGGAAAGTTCTGTGACAAGTGTTCACGAAAAATGACATAGCGCAAGCAGATGTACATCGATCACAATCTTGATTACGTCGATAAATAGCTGAAAGTCCAACCTTTTCACCAATTTAACATTCATTGCCGAGGAACGTGTTTCCTCGGGGAAAAAATTGGAGATCTCATATTATGGGCACACCTCGTATAATTTTCCTGCGTTTATCATGATTACAGTTTATTTTGCAATTTCTTATTTGACTTGCTGAAATATTTAAGACACAGAAAGATTTATCGAACATTCTTACATGAGAGATCAATTAGCAAGAGCTATTTTGTTTCTTTTACAAACCTTTTTTCATCATCTTAATGGCAACCGTTTAAAGGACTTAATTTACTCTAAACTAATATATGTATTCTTTCTCTGTTGTGTGAAATTCCAACCAAAACTTGGAAGGAATATGTCAAGCCCAGAATAAGATCGAGAACTGCCGACACGAAACGAGCCGACGTTGCCTCCCTACACAGGAATAAAAAAGTCAGAGTTTTCCTTTTAGCAGTGATTAGTCCCCCTGCATGCAGATGCAGTAAATATAATATATTTTGTGCAAGAATTTTCCATATCATGTTACAATCAGATTTGCCACTCTTAGCGTATTATTATTTGTGTGTGTGTGTGTGTGTGTGTGTGTGTGTGTGTGTGTGTGTGTGCGAGCGGAGGCAATTCAATTTTAGAATTTTCTAAACTCTGACTAAACTTCTAAACTCTGACTCTGTTAGTCAGGTAGACGATATGCATCATGGATTAGGAAGTCGTACAGCAGTGATGAAAAACGTGTTAGCCACACAGGATGAAAGAAATAATGTCGGTGTAGGCTATAATTAAAACTGAATTACTGACAAAAATAGATCAGGAATCAGCCACAAGTGTCAAAGTTTAGTCATACATTACATATCAAATAGAAAATGTGTTTAAAGAGCAAGAGCGAATTATCATAGAACAGTTCAAACGTCATCAGCAGTCAATGAAAGGTTCGACATATTTTGTATTTCTTTCTACGCGATTTTCGTCATTATCATCATTTTTTTCGGTTTGCATATCGCTTTTAACATTTCGAGTCTCGCTGTGTTTTTGGCCATTTTCTTTCACTGATTCACTGTTTCCACGGATCCATAAACGTTTTTCATTTAATAGTTTCGCGTTTTCTTGCTTCAAGATTACAATTTCTTTTCTGAGAATCTCAATGTCACTATTCAATAATTTGATAATTTCGTATTTTAAATATTTCGTGTTGAGGAAATCTTCACGTTCATCACTAACACAGTTACGACATGACCACCTAATATCGTAATTATCGAACTTGAGATTCACATTCGCACACTTTTCGTGTAACCAGGAGTTACATTTTACACAGAGGACGCCTTTAATCACACGTTTTTTTTTTGCATTCTTTACACTCTGAGTTGTTATGAAACTTCTTTTTAGCTGAGACTGAAGTGTCACTGCACTGTTCTACCGGCGCCATCTTGATCAGAATTTGTCCCTAGTACCAATCACGAATCCTGTGCTGATCACATGGGCCGGCCACGGTGGCCGAGCGGTTCTAGGCGCTTCAGTCCGGAACAGCGCGACTGCTACGGTCGCAGGTTCGAATCCTGCCTCGGGCATGGATGTGTGTGATGTCCTTAGGTTAGTTAGGTTTAAGTAGTTCTAAGTTCTAGGGGACTGATGACCTCAGATGATAAGTCCAATAGTGCTCAGAGCCATTTGAACTATTTGATCACATGGTGCAAGATATTATTTTTCTGTCCCTGGATAGGGAAGTCCATGAAAAAGCACTTCAGTGAGAGAGTCTGATGCTTACAAATTTGCTCAATACAGCACAGTCATTTGAAGTGTCATGAGCCGCAGGCGATCAGATTGCTGCATGAGGGGAGGTATCGGAAGTTTCTCAGTCATCCCTGTTAGGCATGATACAGGGTTCAAGATCATGGGGAAGCCGTTGCAGCAGTACAACCTTTGAATCAGTGACGTATCGGGCAGCAGCGGTTATGGCCACAGCAGCAACAGGCACAACACAACAGTGGCCGCATGCTCTCCTTCCATCTTGCCCACTCTGCTTCATCCGACATGAGTGTGCTGTGTGCCCTAAGCATTGTGCTGTTTGCAGCAAGTATCAGAAGAAAGGCCACATTGCATCAGTGTGTAGCTTCCTCTTCAAACGTGGGGGACATAGTAGTATTGACAGACATAAACTATATCTCAACAATGAATATCTCCTAGAACTAACTGTTTATTGAAGTCTGTATGTTTAATAAAGCACTAAAAATGCAAGTGGGCACAGGGGCTGCAGTGTCGTTAGTAAACACACAAACTTATGAGGACTTGGGCTCCCCTCCCCTCACACAGATTTTACAACAGTTGGTTAGCTACAATAAACAGCAGATTTTTTTAAGTGCTTTATCTGAAAACTACCTTGAGCAGTTAAACAGAGAACCAACTCGTGGCGATAACATATTAGACCTTCTGGTGACAAACAGACCCGAACTATTTGAAACAGTTAACGCAGAACAGGGAATCAGCGATCATAAAGCGGTTACTGCATCGATGATTTCAGCCGTAAATAGAAATATTAAAAAAGGTAGGAAGACTTTTCTGCTTAGCAAAAGTGACAAACAGCAGATTACAGAGTACCTGACGGCTCAACACAAAAGTTTTGTCTCAAGTACAGATAGTGTTGAGGATCAGTGGACAAAGTTCAAAACCATCGTCCAATATGCGTTAGATGAGTATGTGCCAATCAGGATCGTAAGAGATGTAAAAGAGCCACCGTTTTACAACAACCGAGTTAGAAAACTGCTACGGAGGCAAAGGGAACTTAACAGCAAACATAAACATAGCCAAAGCCTTGCAGTCAAACAAAAATTAAGCGAAGCGAAATGTAGTGTGACGAGGGCTATGCGAGAGGCGTTCAATGAATTCGAAAGTAAAGTTCTATGTATTGACTTGGCAGAAAATCCTAAGAAATTTTGGTCTTATGTCAAAGCGGTAGGTGGATCAAAACAGAATGTCCAGACACTCTGTGACCAAAATGGTACTGAAACAGAGGATGACAGACTAAAGGCCGGAATACTAAATGTCTTTTTCCAAAGCTATTTCACAGAGGAAGACTGCACTGTAGTTCCTTCTCTAGATTGTCGCACAGATGACAAAATGGTAGATATCGAAATAAACGACAGAGGGATAGAGAAACAATTACAATCGCTCAAAAGAGGAAAGGCCGCTGGACCTGATGGGACACCAGTTCGATTTTACACAGAGTACGCGAAGGAACTTGCCCCTCTTCTTGCAGCGGTGTACCGTAGGTCTCTAGAAGAGCGTAGCGTTCCAAAGGATTGGAAAAGGGCACTGGTTCAAAGGGTTCAAATGGCTCTGAGCACTATGGGACTCAACTGCTGAGGTCATTAGTCCCCTAGAACTTAGAACTAGTTAAACCTATCTAACCTAAGGACATCACAAACATCCATGCCCGAGGCAGGATTCGAACCTGCGACCGTAGCGGTCTTGCGGTTCCAGACTGCAGCGCCTTTAACCACACGGCCACTTCGGCCGGCCAAGGGCACAGGTCATCCCCGTATTCAAAAAGGGACGTCGAACAGATGTGCAGAACTATAGACCTATATCTCTAACGTCGATCAGTTGTAGAATTTTGGAACACGTATTATGTTCGAGTATAATGACTTCTCTGGAGACTAGAAATCTACTTTGTAGGAATCAGCATGGGTTTCGAAAAAGACGGTCGTGTGAAACCCAGCTCGCGCTATTCGTCCACGAGGCTCAGAGGGCCATAGACACGGGTTCACAGGTAGATGTCGTGTTTCTTGACTTTCGCAAGGCGTTCGATGCAGTTCCCCACAGTCGTTTAATGAAAAAAGTAAGACCATATGGACTATCAGACCAATTGTGTGATTGGATTGAAGAGTTACTAGATAACAGAACGCAGCACGTCATTCTCAATGGAGAGAAGTTTTCGAAGTAAGAGTGGTTTCAGGTTTTAATGAAAAAAGTAAGACCATATGGACTATCAGACCAATTGTGTGATTAGATTGAAGAGTTACTAGATAACAGAACGCAGCACGTCATTCTCAATGGAGAGAAGTTTTCGAAGTAAGAGTGGTTTCAGGTGTGCCGCAGGGGAATGTCATAGGACCGTTGTTATTCACATTATACATAAATGACCTTGTGGATGACATCGGAAGTTCACTGAGGCTTTTTGCAGATCATGCTGTGGTGTATCGAGAGGTTGTAACAATGGAAAATTGTACTGAAATGCAGGAGGATCTGCAGCGAATTGACGCATGGTGCAGGGAATGGCAATTGAATCTCAATGCAGACAAGTGTAATGTGCTGCGAATACATAGAAAGATAGATCCCTTATCATTTAGCTAAAAAATAGCAGGTCAGCAACTGGAAGCAGTTAATTCCATAAATTATCTGGGAGTACGCATTAGTATTGATTTAAAATGGAATGATCATATAAAGTTGACCGTCGATAAAGCAGATGCCAGACTGAGATTCATAGGAAGAATCCTAAGGAAAAGCAATCCGAAAACAAAGGAAGTAGGTTACAGTACGTTTGTTCGCCCACTGCTTGAATACTGCTCAGCAGTGTGGGATCCGTACCAGATAGGGTTGATAGAAGAGAGAGAGAAGATCCAACGGAGAGCAGTGCACTTCGTTACAGGGTCATTTAGTAATCCTGAAAGCGTTACGGAGATGATAGATAAAATCCAGAGGAAGACTCTGCAGGAGAGACACTCAGTAGCTCGATACGGGCCTTTGTTGAAGTTTCGAGAACATACCTTCATCGAAGAGTCAAGCAGTATATTGCTCCCTCCTACGTATATCTTGCGAAGAGACCGTGAGGATAAAATCAGAGGAATTATAGCCCACACAGAAGCATACCGACAATCCTTCTTTCCATGAACAATACGAGACTGGAATAGAAGTGAGAACCGATAGAGGTACTCAAGGTACTCTCTGCCACACACAGTCAGGTGACGTGCGGAGTATGGACGTAGACGTAGATGTAGATTCTGATTCTAGGTCAGTTCTCCACTCCTGTATCCCACAAATCTGTTCTTCACCCTCTCACCTTCCTTGCTGTGGATCATTGAATATCACAGGCCTGTTCAGGTTAGATGCCTGTAACGCTTTTAGTTTCTCCATTGCCGTTGAGGTAAATTCAGTGTCAGATCAAGCTCTGTACCAGCAACTGAAGTCCCTTTGCTCTGTGTTTTCGTCAATATTTTCCCCTGGGCTTGGTTGTGCTACCAGTTTTCAGCCCTATTACCATGAAAGAGTCCTCCTGCCCTTATGTTTCTGAATGTGTCAAGTGCCTGTCATACTACACACCTCTGTCAAGGCCGAATTAGACCATTTGACATCGCTCGGTGTCATTCAACCTACTTTTTCCAGTAAATGGGCTACACCACTGGTCATCATTAACAAGCCAATGGATAAATTTTGCCTCTGCAGCGACTTCAGTGTCATGATTAATGCACAGTTCATGCTAGATACATACCCTTTGCTCCACCTGATGAGTTGCTCCCAAAATTATCAGGTGGCTACTACTTTTCCAAGACTGGTTTGTTGAAAACATACTTCCAGCTCCCCTTGGATGAAGCTACTAGGTGCCTTCTCATTGTCAATACACCTTCTGACCTATACCAATATCAATGCTTGTCTATCAATTACCTTGACAATATTATTGTTTCAGGTTCTTCCACCGACGACTACCTTAACAGTCTCTGCACGTTGTTTCCTGTTTTGCCATCTGCAGGTCTCAAGTGCAGTCTTGCCAAATCTCAATTTTTTCAGCTGTCAATTGAGTGCCTAGCTTTTTAGGTTTCTCACACAGGGGTCAAGCCATTGTGTCACCATGTTGATGCAATTGGAGCTTTGCCACAGTTGACCTCTGTTAAGTAACTGCAGGCATTTCTACACAAAGTTGTGTACTCACAGCAGTGGTATTCTGATTGAAAAGGAAGCTTTAGCAATTGTGTTCATCCTCAGGAAATTTCACTTCTTCTTGTGTTGTTCAAAGTTCCATTTAATCATGGAACACAAGCTGTTGGTTGCTCTTTTTAGCCCTTTGGCTTCCATGCCAAACAAGGCAGCACACTGTTTGCAGCAGAGGGCTCTCTTCCTCTCCCACTATCATTAACAGATCTGTTACTGGCTGATGACACAATACACCAATGCTCACCTTCCAACTGGGCTGGACCCATCATTCAGTCAGATTGAGTTTCCTTTTCTTCTGTTTAGATACTGAGAACCAGAATGGGGCTGATGGTTTTACCATCACTTGTGACATGATAGCACTGGCCATCACTGCAGATCCTGTACTTAGTGGTGTCCTCTCTTTTGTGCAGCACGGTGGCTGGGAAAACCTCTGGACTGTGCCTCGCATCCCTTGCATAATTACTTTTCCCTCCAGCACTGCCTTTCTGTGTTTGATGGGGTTTGTTAATTAGCTATGGGGGATGCTGCTTCATGGGTTGTCATTCTCACTTCCTTACCTGGTAATGTACTGTGGTTTCTACAGTTTTGTCATTGGGGAACCTCCCATACCTCTGCCCTCACTCATCGACTGCAGTCGCCTGTGCAGCCCCCACTGGACATGACAATGCAGCTATCGCTACCTCTGTTGCTGTGTCATGTGTGAACGTTATCTCTGATGCCCCGCTAACACCTCTGGCACCGACTACTGACCTCGATGAGGATGTTGCTATGGAGATGTCATCCCTCGTTCTGCCCTACAGCCTCTCATAATTAGGGTACAGTGCACTAAACCGCCCCCTCATCACTTCCACACCTACACACCATTGCCTGCCCACCACTTGCCATAGCAATCACCATCGTTGGGCAATGAAATGGACATCAGTGCTGTCATTGGTGTTTTCCGTGACTAGTAATCTCAGTGCCTAATGAGATCAATGTTTTTCTTTTTTTCACAGTTGTTTGTTGTTGTTGTGGTCTTCAGTCCTGAGACTGGTTTGATGCAGCTCTCCATGCTACTCTATCCTGTGCAAGCTTCTTCATCTCCCAGTACCTACTGCAACCTACATCCTTCTGAATCTGCTTAGTGTATTCATCTCTTGGTCTCCCCCTACGATTTTTACCCTCCACGCTGCCCTCCAATACTAAATTGGTGATCCCTTGATGCCTCAGAACATGTCCTACCAACCGATCCCTTCTTCTGGTCAAGTTGTGCCACAAACTTCTCTTCTCCCCAATCCTATTCAATACTTCCTCATTAGTTATGTGATCTACCCATCTAATCTTCAGCATTCTTCTGTAGCACCACATTTCGAAAGCTTCTATTCTCTTCTTGTCCAAACTATTTACCGTCCATGTTTCACTTCCATACATGGCTACACTCCATACAAATACTTTCAGAAATGACTTCCTGACACTTAAATCTATACTCGATGTTAACAAATTTCTCTTCTTCAGAAACGCTTTCCTTGCCATTGCCAGTCTACATTTTATATCCTCTCTACTTCGACCATCATCAGTTATTTTGCTCCCCAAATAGCAAAACTCCTTTACTACTTTAAGTGTCTCATTTCCTAATCTAATACCCTCAACATCACCCGACTTAATTCGACTACATTCCATTATTCTCGTTTTGTTTTTGTTGATGTTCATCTTATATCCTCCCTTCAAGACACCATCCATTCCGTTCAACTGCTCTTCCAAGTCCTTTGCTGTCTCTGACAGAATTACAATGTCATCGGCGAACCTCAAAGTTTTTATTTCTTCCCCATGGATTTTAATACCTACCCCGAATTTTTCTTTTGTTTCCTTTACTGCTTGCTCAATATACAGATTGAATAACATCGGGGAGAGGCTACAGCCCTGTCTTACTCCCTTCCCAACCACTGCTTCCCTTTCATGTCCCTCGACTCTTATAACTGCCATCTGGTTTCTGTACAAATTGTAAATAGCCTTTCGCTCCCTGTATTTTACCCCTGCCACCTTTAGAATTTGAAAGAGAGTATTCCAGTCAACATTGTCAAAAGCTTTCTCTAAGTCTACAAATGCTAGAAACGTAGGTTTGCCTTTCCTTAATCTTTCTTCTAAGATAAGTCGTAAGGTCAGTATTGCCTCACGTGTTCCAGTATTTCTACGGAAGCCAAACTGGTCTTCCCCGAGGTCGGCTTCTACTAGTTTTTCCAGTCGTCTGTAAAGAATTCGTGTTAGTATTTTGCAGCTGTGGCTTATTAAACTGATTGTTCGGTAATTTTCACATCTGTCAACACCTGCTTTCTTTGGGATTGGAATTATTATATTCTTCTTGAAGTCTGAGGGTATTTCGCCTGTTTCATACATCTTGCTCACCAGATGGTAGAGTTTTGTCAGGACTGGCTCTCCCAAGGCCGTCAGTAGTTCCAATGGAATGTTGTCTACTCCGGGGGCCTTGTTTCGACTCAGGGCTTTCAGTGCTCTGTCAAACTCTTCACGCAGTATCGTATCTCCCATTTTATCTTCATCTACATCCTCTTCCATTTCCATAATATTGTCCTCAAGTGCATCGCCCTTGTATAGACGCTCTATATACTCCTTCCACCTTTCTGCTTTCCCTTCTTTGCTTAGAACTGGGTTTCCATCTGAGCTCTTGATGTTCATATAAGTGGTTCTCTTATCTCCAAAAGTCTCTTTAATTTTCCTGTAGGCAGTATCTACCTTACCCCTAGTGAGATACGCCTCTACATCCTTACATTTGTCCTCTAGCCATCCCTGCTTAGCCATTTTTCACAGTATCAGTGCTTTATGGCTACCAGTGACTTTTGTGTACTAGCGATTTTTTTCAGTGCCAGTGCTTTTCTCGATACCCTGCATTTTTTCTGTACCCTGGATTTTTCTGTGCCTATTGTTTTCTATTATGTATGTCATTTTCCCACCTCGTGGAGGGTAGGAGTGATGTACTTTCACTCGTGATGTGTATGATTTCAGAGACTGTGCATCCACACTTCACACACCTGCTTATACGAGCCACCTGGGTTGGCCCCCTGGCATGGTGTGGTCAGCTGCGAAAGAAACAGTATTTTTAAGCATTCACAAACGAATGCTCAACCTATTCTTTAACCTGTATTACGGTTGATCCATAAATCATATTTGTTCTTGCTGTAGCAGTTTATTTATCAATATGGATAATAGAAAATCAGGAACAAGTAGTAGATAATGTTGAGTAGCACTGATAATGAAAGTGAAATGGAAGTAAACAGTGTGGCAGCTCAGAACCAGATTTGTGACAATGAGGCTGTAGGAAATAGAAATGTGGGTGCTAGTTCACCATTCCTTGGTTTTGTCAAAACTGAAGTTGTAGCACTGCACAGTGGAATTGCAGCATTGTTGTCAAGGTCATTAATCAAAACAGCTAACACTTTAACTAATACCTTAGATGGCAGTAACACCAAAACAGCCAATACTTTAACTAGTACCTTAGTCGGACAAATTGCTGAAGCAGACAATACTTTGAATGACCTTAAAATACAATTAGAAAATACGGTAATACAGGAATAAAAAAATTAAGTGGAGATCACAAAGATTAAAAATGAAGTACAAATAGATCGGAAACAGGATGATGTTTGAGTTTGGTCTATGGAAATCAAAAATGGTACTCTTGAAACAGAACTCAATGTAGAAATTGCTCATACCGAAGTTTCAAAGTTGTTCAGAAGAATGAAATAAGTGTCATATACTGAAAAATGTAATAAATAATAACAAGTCAGACTTAGAATTTAAATTCAAAAAATTAGAAGACCACTACAACAACAAAGTATCAGAGTTAGACTCCAAAGTCATCAATGTAGAAAAGTTTGTAACTACCAATATCAACGCTTGTAGTAGCAAAATGAATAATACGAACAAGAAATTTACTGAGTCGCAGAAAAATTTTGTAGCTGAAAGCTTTAGTAATAACTGTGCTGGCTTGTGGGATGAAACCTCAATTAAGCAATTTACCAGTGACAGAAAAATTCACTCAGTTTATTTTTTACACCAATGTAGGGACAACTTTGTAAGTGGTATGACTGATAATCTAAAAATCAAATTTTTCAAGAAGTGTACAGTATGTAAGTTTATGTGTGTTCAGTATATCTTAATGTATATGTTTTGTCCTCATTGCCATGTGTCAGAACTGGCATAAAAACCATGTTTGTAGAATGAAGATATGGGAAGAAAGACACTGACAGTGCAGTGCCATTACGTGTGTATAACAGTCAAGTGTTAAGTGTTTGGGCTCATTGCCCGAAAAATTGACATTTCTTCGGACAATTCGCCCAAGGGCGCGATGAAAAGGAACTACAAAATGTTCTAATTTAATCTCAAAGGTACAAGAAGAAAATTTGTTCGACTGTCATACCAGAGGAATACTCTGAAAAACTGTTTTATCCTTGATAGACTCAGCACTAATTTCGAGATTCTTTTATTACTTCTAGTATTAACTACTTTTTGTTCTGATGTGCTGGCGTAAAGACGTACGGTGTAATTTCATGTCTATGTGTGTGTTAAATGAAGGTGTTAAATGATGAAAAATGTGTTTTATAATTTCTGTCAAGATCAAGCCTAAATCCCATACCAATGGAGTACAAATTACTCTGTTTAATTCGAGAAGGCTAATTTTGGATGGAGGCGACGATCTTCACGACGGCGCTGCTCAACAATAGAGGTACGTGATTGTGTCCACTACTTTTCTTTGGTGGCCGCTAAGATTAATTCCGATGTGTTTTTGCCGAGACATTCAGAACCTGCAATCTTCCTTTTCGTATAAAAATAGGAGTCCGATAGAGAAAGAAATATTCTTAAATTTAAATAATTGCAATTCTTTTACCCAGGCCACGGGGAATGATAGAACGTACGTGCCTCTACTCTGATCGTACGTTCGCAATCTCCGACTGTGTTACGACGTAATTATTTTACAAAAAAAATTAAGATAGATCTTTCTCATCAGATCGTAACCACTCGCACGCGAATGTACGTACCCTCTGAATGTGTCTAGCCAGTCGTGCGCATTGTTCTAAAGCTTTTCTGTTAATATACAGTGGATTGCATCTCCGCAATTAATTTTTGTTTATGCCCAAAATCGCACTTCACGCGAGGTATTTATGACGCAGGTTTCAGGCTCCCTTTAACGTCAAAAATTCCGAGGTACGACTGACTAAGCAAACCGCTACAATAATTTCATATCTCTACAACTACAATAACACAAAACAACAATAACATAAAAGAGAGAGGGTACGTTACAATGGCGACCGAATGCCATGACGATTATTTCAGTAAAAATCAGTAGAAATTTTAGTTGAAATATTTAAGCCATTTTTGCCATCCATTATTGCTACTACAACTCATCGGTTCTGTTGCATGTTACGCGAGCTGCGTACTAAAAAGAAAAAGCCCATAGAAATTACCAATTTTTGAGAGAAAAGTGTTGGCCATTTAATGTTAATTCTTCTGATGACAAAACCGTCCGAAAAGACACATAAGGTAAGAGCAGCAGCACTACTACGCTTTAGTTGAAAGTAAATGTGGGATTGTTTTTTCATTTTTTCGACACCTACTGCGTAGAATGCATCAGTCCCTTTTTCCAAATTCTTTTCCATTTTTTTACGTAAAAATTGCAATAGTTCATTTGCTATTATATGTAAATGCATCACAAGATGGCGGAAAAAATTTATTTATTGTGCGCGAGAAAGAGGAGTCATTTATCAGTCTTCTGTTTTGCCAGAGACATATTTTACTACGTGAATTTTCACGGACGAGCGCAATGCCATCTGTGGTTTATTTACGTGTAGTACGAGCTGTAGTGATAGTGAAGTTCGGCTGCGCGCTGTTCTGAGTTGTGAATCGGCATGGTGAAACTCGGATCTCAAACCAAAACCATGGATAGTTCGTCAGATGAGGAACCCATAGTCCAACCTTTACATAACCTGGAGGCAGAAAGTACTGCGAATACTGAAAACACGGTCGCAGCGACCGGCAGTGCTCAGTCGTAAGCGACGGCCGACAAAATGTCGACAGACACGAATACTGACCATAAACAAGACCCAGTAGAACCAGACCTCATGCGCATGTTTGAGAGATGCAGACGAATTTAATGTCATGGTTTGCAGCTCACGTCACAGCTCAGATAGGTACTGTTAACACACGTGTAGAAAATGTTGCAGCACAAATGCACGCTCACGTTACAGCACAAATGCACGCTCACACAGAAAATGTCACCACGCAGATAGATAATGTTACAGCACAAATAGGTACTGTAAATACGCGTGTAGAAAATATTACAACACAAATGGATAAAATAGAAAATGACGTGAAGAACCTGACCGACGTGCAAAACAACCTGACGACTCAATTGACCCAGTTAAAAAGAGAGGTAGCGGATCAAGTGATAGAGGTAGTACGCGAAGATTTAAATTACATGAGCCAAGACGTTGACAACTTAATGTCCACAGTTAAGGATATGCCAGAACAGATCCTTACCTTAACCGAAAATTTTGAAGCTATGAGTTTACAGCAGACCGAGCTTAGTGTCACAATGCAAGGGGCTGTAGACCAAGTTGATGACATGACGAAACAACAAAAACAGCAGTTTGACGAATTTTTAGAGGAAAAAAACAAATATATCAAACATACTTTAGAGACAGAACAGAAAAAAGCAATAACTCTTACTGTAGAACAGGTGTACACTACTCAGAACACGTCCGTAACTAAACTACAAACTGACCTAGCTCAGTTACAAAAGACTCTGACACAAGACTTACCTCACTGGAAAAAACATGTAGACGAGCAACTAAAGAGTAAACACCATACACAGAACGAGAGAGAACAACATCCAGAAGAGGAATTTGATGACAGACGCACAGGTAAGAGTGACGATGCAGTTATCTTTATCCCGATGTACCCGTGTTTTCACCAAACCAAGGTCGCTACGGTAACCAACATTACCGCGACGAACGAGAGAGACACCAGACAACCGAACCAACTTTGTCGGCTGTTCTGTTAGAGGAAAGTCTTATAAAACACAGGCAGTTCCAAGTGTTCATAAAAAAAAAAAAAAACTGAGATCTGGATATATATACGGTGATGGTGCCCTTTGGGCAATGGAAATGCCGTAAAACTGTCAGACTTTAGAACAATTTGAAGGTGCATTTTTATCTAAGTATTGGTCACACGGTGTACAAGAGAGATTAAGGAAAGCTTTGTTCAAACCGGAGCAATACAATCCAAAATTTGGATCGCTCCGGAAGTACCTTGAAAAACACTTAATAAAACGCGGTTCTGGGACGAGCCCGTCACACACACAGACGTACTGCGCATCCTGAAGACAAAATTACCGTTCAGTATCCGAGAAAAATTGGTACAAGTACCAGAGAGCAATCTCGAATATTTCCTATTTGTATTAGATTCTATCGTTTTAATTAATGAGGATGCCAGGCAAAATCAAGCCCACCAAAACAATTTTCGTGGCAGCGGTAGCAACCAGCCTGCGCAGCGCCAGCCGCATTTCGGCGTCAACCATGTAGCTTGCGCGGCTGAGTCGCGACTGGCTTTTGTCGACCGCGCCCCGACAGCACAGACGCCAGGCCTGAATTCGGGAGGAAATTACGGCAACAGCTACAACCAGACCTTCCATCCACAGTACAATAGAAAAAGAAAAAACGGTTATAGGAATTTTTCTGGTTATTCCGATGACTGAAAACGTAACTGGAACAGAAATGGCAATAGGAACCAGTGGGGAAACAGTTAGAATAATTTCCAACCTGAATTTAGCCGCAACCACACGGGAGATCATCAAAGTAGGCAGTGGCAATATCCAGTTAACAGCCACGCCTATCAATATCAAACACTAAGTGACAATATGCCGCTAAACTCAGGGCAAAACCACGACAGGAATACTCAGCTAAGGAACAACACGTCAGGGGTAAATATAATTGAAGTCGCAAACGAAACACAAACAGATGTGAACCGCGGAGCGTTAAACTAAACATGGCCTCATTATGCTCCCCAATGTTGGCCATAGATGGTCGTGGGGGCGATCCATACTGTCATGATCGCAAATTGCTCAGGTACCAAGATGAAACGGACATGCGTGATTTATTGACCAAGGAGGAAGAACCACAGTCGTGTGAAGGTGATGGTATAGTACAAGCTAGTTTACAGGCCTTACTAGGAAAAGTACCTACGCATATACTTGTAAATACTGGTCCGAAAATTAGTGTGATGTTCAAGGCACTATTTAAAGAGATTAACATTCGCACAACTTTACCGACCTATCCAGTACAAAATTGTAGGATCTTAGGAGCCATACGCGGTAAATCAAAGCTAATGGTCTAAGTGCAGATTGAAGACATTGTTTTTCAGTCAATTTTTCTATTAGTAGAAGGGTTGACAGAACGGTGCATTTTCGGCATGGATTTCTTAAGGGAAAAGTGTGCTCAAATTGACTTGGAATCTGGAAAGTGTCATTTGTATATTAACGGAAAGAATTGTTGTGTGGATTTAATAAAAGTCAAGAGTAGGAACGAAAAATCTTGTCGAACTATACACATCCAAATCCTAAAGGTCAATATTTCACGATATGGCGACTCAAGTGAACTGTGGTGTCAGCAGGTAGAGCAGCTTGAGACTGAACAGAAAATATCTGAATGCTCGGAAATCTCACAACAACAGAAGGGTGATCTTAGAAGTGTATTGTTGCGCTATGCTCGTGTGTTTGATAAAACGCCCGGAGTCATTAGGACGTATCAGTATAGCATGGATGTCCGGCCTCACGACACATTCTGTAAGAACACCTATTCTATACCTTGGTCACAAAGAGAGGCAGTGGCTCAAGAAATAAAGAGAATGCTCTCGTGGAATATCATAGAGACTTCATTAGCGCCTTATTGCAGTCCACTACTAGCGGTCAAGAAAGCCGAAAATTCGGTGAGACTCGTTCTCGATGCCAGGGAGGTTAATAAGATCATAGTTCCAGTAACCACCCGACCTGAAAACCCTGAAGAAAAGCTGCAGCGTTTTCATGGGGTGCAGTATTTAACTAGTGTAGACTTTCGTGGTTCATACTGGCAAATCGCACTATTACCTGATAGTAGGAAGTATACAGCATTCATATTTGCAGGTAGGTCCTACCGGTATTGTGTTCTGCCGTTCGGATTGAACGTGAGTGCCGGCGTTTTCATAACTGCGCTCGACACTGTTTTAGGACTTGACCTCCTTGACAAACTCACAGTTTATATAGATGACATATTAAATATAGATGACATATTAATAGCAACACCTACGTGGGATGAACATATAGAGCTTTTGGAAAGATGCTACAGAGGTTTTCAGCGGCTGGTATCAAAGCTAACCTTAAGAAATCAAAATTTGGGAGAAAAAAACATAAAATTTCTCCGTCACATAATTTCACCTGCAGGGATAAGATCCGACCCAGAAAAACTGTTAACCATAAAAAACTTTCCCGCACCATGCACAAAACGACAACTAAAGGCATTTGTAGGTTTGTGCTCTTTCTTTCGCTGGTTCGTACCGAACCAGTTGCTCAATAGCCCCGCATTACGGGGCCTATTAAAGAAGGACAAACAGTGGATCGGGACGCCTCAATGCCAGACCGATTTTGATAAAATAAAACAAGCTTTGGTTAATTCTAATATCCTAGAACATCCTGACATGAGCAAAGGTTTTTGTATAGTGGCGGATGCTTCATTTTCGGGACTAGGAGCCTGTCCATTTCAGCTGGACGAAGGCGCTAGCTCCGACAATGTTAAGATAATTAGTTTTGCTAGCCGTACTCTATCAGAATGCCAGCGCAGGTATTCCACGACAGAATTAGAAACCCTTTCTACTGTGTGGGCCTTTAAGAAGTTCAACTATTATCTATTCGGCAAGCATGTAAGAGTCTACAGTGACCATCAGGCATTAAGCTTTTTGCTCACTTGTAGGTTGCTACACAATCGCCTTGCGCGGTGGACGTTATTTTTGCAGTCTTATGATTTTGAAATTATATATGTGAATGGCAAAGATAACGTAATCGCCGACGCACTGTCAAGATTACCACAAGGATTACCTGAGTTCGAAGAATTGGTAGAAGAGAGCACAGTATTTAAAGTTATGCTCATCAAGGACACCAAATTTATGAAATACTTTTTGGATATGTGCAATAATATGGCCAAATTACAGGAAGAAGATGACCGCTGGAGGGAAGTCAGATCCAGTTGAACAATAACACCCCTTTACCTATAAAACAGCATTACAGGTAAGGATGTATTATTCTACAGAAGGAACGTGGACAGCGATACATGGTGAGTTTGTGTACCCGAAGCATATGAGAAAAGTTTAGTTTGGCATGCTCAGTACGCTTGGGGACATTGCGGCGCCCGCAAGTGCTGTAAGAAATTAAATATATACTGCTACTTTCCCCATATGCTTCGACGCACACAACAAATATTGAAAACTTGTATTATTTTTGAGAAGATTAAGCCTGTCAATCTGAACTGCGAGACAGAGTTGCATCCTATTTTACAAAAAAACCCGCTTGAGCTAGTATGCATAGATGCTATGGGTCCTTTACCTTCTGCCAGGGGAGGTGTAAAATATGTTATTGGAGTATATGATGTATTTTCAAAGTATGTTAAATTGTACGTCACGAAAACAACTGCAGCTAAGCCTATTATCAGACGTTTGCTAAACGACTACTTCCCGTCTTTTGGGAAACCACAGGCGATCTTATCAGATAACGCAACCAATTTTACATGCCATGCTTGGAAACAATTTCTGAAAGAACAACAGGTTAAACAAATATTGATATGCAGGTATAGCCCGCAATCCAACCCAATTGAAAGAATATTCCGTGAATTGAATAGGTTTATGAGGACATATCTAGCCAACAAGCAGTCTAAGTGGATTGAATATTTAAACGTTTTTGAACCGGTGGTAAACAATCTCCCAATATACGATACTGCAGTTACACCGTCTGATCTGATATGCAATAAGAAAGAGAATAAGGAATGGGTAAACCATATCCCGTCTGTTCCTAGACAATCTGTAGACCTAAATGAAAAAATAAGGCAAGTATTAATCTCTATCACAAAACAAGCCCAACGCCGAAAGAAGCATTATGATAAACAGCTACATGGTGTTACCAGATTTGCAGTCAGGGAAAAGGTGTTACTCAAAACTCATGTGAAATCTTCCTTGTTAGCTAAGAAAAACGCCAAGTGGCAAATAAAATATACTGGTCCGTACGTAATTGTACATATTCCGCACGACGGATGTTATTTACTTGCATACTCTCACAATGGCAAGATCAAAGGACTGTATGCACACAGAGACTTAAGAAAATTCTACTATAATTATCACACGCCATACCTATCAATGCACACATATAAAATAAGTTACTGTATAAAAGAGAACGAACACGATTAGGATAAAGAAAGTACATCTTACGCAGCTAAGTGAGTAAGAACATTTCACTATTCTTGTTTACATTTGTCAGTGAACGTGGACACAAGACACAGGTAAGCTAGAACATACACGTCAGTTGGTGACTAGCGATGTTTAACACGAAGTGTACTTGCAAGTTTTGACGGAATGTTTTTGTTTGGTCACAAAAAAGTTTATATAAGGAGGTATCTGGAGCGAACAATTAGCACAGACCTCAGAACAATATAGATGTAAGTTTTTTTATGCCATTTGTGTATCAAAGCAATAAGGTACAAGGTAAGTTACAGAAAAATATTGGACTCCCTAAGGTACAAAGCATAAATATGTGACACAAGTACACTATAGGTTGCTGAGAAAGTATTGTGTGTTTTTGACGTATCCACTCCACGAGGTTTTATCTATAAATGTATCGCATAAAAAGATGTTAATTTTTTTGTATGCTGCAATTATAAAAATGATTTCTAGCTGCTAATGAAAGTTTAGCGTACTATATATCATACGCACACAAATCTAATCTAAGGAAAGTGCACCTGAAGATAGGATTCATGAATAACAACTTGTGTGATCTTACTGTCACACAGATAATTTTTTTCCAACTTTATATACATGTTTGAATGCAAGTACGATATTGAGATACGATTTGTGAATGTTAACTGAGGGAAACATAACACCGTCTCTTATAACAAAATAAAGGAGTATGTACAAGATAAGTTACAGGAAACCAACTAGCCGAAAACAATGAGGTAACGCCGAAACGAACAAAATTATTTACAGGTGGCGCTCGGCGAGATACTGCGAGACTTCAATCGGCGGAGAAAAGCCACCAAGATCACTGAGAAATACACTACGTGACACTAAGTAACGCCAGAGGATTTTAATAATCAATTTTTCAGTATGAAAACACTAAGGATGTATGCTGACTTTAGAGGGATGCAGTACACTTTTTTTCTTTCTTTTTTTTTTTTTTTTTTTTTTTGCTATGTTTATAATATTTTGTCCAATCTGAGCAGAAGATCTTTGATGGAAGGAAAAAGTAACACAAACATGAACACAAAAGAACACCATATACGCAAGCACAGACTTTAGAGGCAGTAGTGCACAGCAGCCAAGCTTCATTATTAATCTGTTGTTTGTACTACCTAGCAATTTAATTATAGTGATTTATTTATGTATATATTTTCTTATTTCTTTTATTATTTATTTGTTTGTGATGTGTGTACCATGCGTTGTTACAAACTCGGGTGACGAAAGGATGAAAAAAATCCCCCCCACCCCCACACCATAGTAACTCGCGGGTAGAAAATAAACAGATTTTGCCTCATTTGCAGACAACTTCTAAAAGCACATGTCTTAGCGTTGTCACTTCAATACATAAGTGCATCAATAGTACGACATAGAGTTGGAAAGTGCTGTTGTTCTCAAGCGTGTTCTCCTATGCTCTATGAGATGTCAGACATTGTCGCGACCGCGAAATGTAGTACAGTGTGTAAACTTTTAGATGGCAGACCTCTCCCTAGTCCCGAATCGGTAGAAGTCGGTAAACGTCGGGAGGCTTCGGTAGGCACGCAGTTTCGACTGCTGCCAACATTATGTAGCTGACTGTGTTGTACAAGGTAGCCATTGTCATCTGCTTCGTTATTGTTTTGCGCTGTACTGTTCTGAGTGTTTTTATTGTGCAGTTGTGCCAAACATTATCAAAATGAGTGAAGAGGCAGTTGCTGGCCCATCTCGGGAGTCGCCAACAACCCCTACCGGTAGGCCTACGGTTAGAAGGAAACCAATATTACGTAGCGATGCTCGCAAAATTATATTGCGTGTGATTGAATGCTGCGAAAGGGAAAGGGAGCAGAAAGAATTGCTTCACCCCATTTACAAATCTTCAGTGAGAGCTGCTACATACACAGGACAAAGCATGCATAGCACTGGAAGATTCAAACAGTTTTCCAAGAATCATCCTGGCGTATCACCACAAACGCCTGGCAAGAAAAGGTGAGTTTCTATTTCAGATATTTTGTTCGTGATCACTTTGAAGGAGCCCCCTATTTCGTCCGAATTACCTTATATTTCATTTTTCCTTCCTACCGTATTGCTTTGTATGGAAACATACTTTAACATTGCGGGGAATGAAATTTAAAAAAATTGCGAGCAGTGGGATTCGCGCCCGTGTCTGCTGCATGGTAAGCCTTTACCTAATCAATTGCGCTATGCATGCTACAGAAACCGAGCTGTTGAAACATTGTCCATTAGTCTTTTCGGGCGTTCGGAGAACGACTCGCCAAAGTTTCATTGCAATCGGATGAATGGTTTGTGAGCGCATAGTAGACAAACATACATACATGACGATTTCAGTTTCGTTTACGAACAACATTTAAAGCGAGTTTTACTTCCAAGCCTTTCGTCTGCTTTCGTGTAAGCATGACGCGCAATTTGTAGTGCGAGCACTGCAACTGGTAGGCGGTAGGCGTGCCTTGTCCCCCCCCCCCCCCCGCAGGCTCCTCTCCCTCGCTAGCCAATGCTTGCTTGCTTCCTCTTCTCCCCGCACTCCCGTCACAACTCTGCCGTCTTACAGTTAACACACTGTAGTAGAGGCACGTAATCTCTGAGAACACAATCACCTACCAATTTATGTAAAAAATGTGAGCAAGAAGTACGCCGACATAGTTCCGTATAGAAACACAGGAACAAAAATAGTGAAGTGCAGTACTTACCTTTTGTGCAGTGAACTTAGAAGGCACCCAGTGGTCCCTTCCCACAGCCAAGGTGTACGGCAAGTTGAAACAAGTGCGGTTGGTTTTTCGCAAACTCTGCGAACACTGCACGAGACACTGAAAAGTATGGACCGGGACGCGCGTCATAGGCCCACGCAACTGCTCAGCTCCAAACGGTGCGCAGCGCGCCATCAAATTGATTGTTGCGTCTGCAGTTGTGCGCATCTGACGCATTATTGGCTAACGGCGTAACATAGGAGGACAATTTAAATGCAAAGCAATATCTACGTTTAAATGGACACCCAACAAAGTGCCAAGACATGTAGAAAAACAGTTTCTTGACACACTAAATAAAATGTGACTACCACAGCTCATGATTCACGTCCCACGTTACCTTTGAACAACGCCTATGATTATGTATATATATATATTAGTATTAAGTACTAATCCATGTGAATTTTTATTTGTTACATATTTATATTACCCATGACGAGACAAGAGTAAAATACGAAAAGGATGTCACTAAGCAGATTCTGGTGTAGAAGTGGGAAGCAGTGGAAAGCACAAGCAACTCTAAGCAAGAACTAACGCCTCTTGCTGCCCCAGACACCTCTGCTAGCCCCACACCCTAGATCCGTACACTCCAATAAATATGTGACTTTCCTGTAAAAATTTTTTACTCAAGAAACAAGGACTTTTGAAAAATGAATTTTATTGTCAACATGCGAACGAGAAGGCTGTTTATACCACGATATATTATGTATAAAACTATGTAATACCCTTTTATAATGCAATGTAAAAAGACAAAATAATTTTGTGTATACTGACGACATAAAAAAGAAAGAAAAGAAGAGAAAGAAGGTAAAAGGAGTATGTAACAATTCTGTGTATAATTATCCAGATGTGATGATTTTATGTGAAATACGATGTAAAGACAATGTAAAAGATTTTGTGTGTATAGTATGTAAGTTTATGTTTGTTCTGTATATCCTAATGTATATGTTTTGTCCTCATTGCCATGTGTCAGAACTGGCATAAAAACCATGTTTGTAGAATGAAGATATGGGAAGAAAGACACTGACAGTGTAGTCCCATTACGTGTGTATAACAATCAAGTGTAAAGTGTTTGGGCTCATTGCCCGGAAAATTGACATTTCTTCGGACAATTCGCCCAAGGGCGCGATGAAAAGGAACTACAAAATGTTCTGATTTAATCTCAAAGGTACAAGAAGAAAATTTGTTCAACTGTCATACCAGAGGAATACTCTGAAAAACTGTTTTATCCTTGATAGACTCAGCACTAATTTCGAGATTCTTTTATTACTTCTAGTATTAACTACTTTTTGTTCTGACGTGCTGGCGTAAAGGCGTACGGTGTAATTTCATGTCTATGTGTGTGTTAAATGAAGGTGTTAAGTGATGAAAAATGTGTTTTATAATTTCTGTCAAGATCAAGCCTAAATCCCATACCAATGGAGTACAAATTACTCTGTTAATTCGAGAAGGCTAATTTTGGATGGAGGCGACGATCTTCACGACGGCGCTGCTCAACAATAGAGGTAAGTGATTGTGCTTACTACTTTCCTTTGGTGGCCGCTAAGATTAATTCCGATGTGTTTTTGCCGAGACATTCAGAATCTGCAATCTTCCTTTTCGTATAAAAATAGGAGTCCGATAGAAAAAGAAATATTCTTAAATTTAAATAATTGCAATTCTTTTACCCAGGCCACGGGGAATGATAGAACGTACGTGCCTCTACCCTGATTGTACGTTCGCAATCTCCAAGTGTGTTACGACGTAATTATTTTACGAAACAAATTAAGATAGATCTTTCTCATCAGATCGTAACCACTCGCACGCGAATGTACGTACCCTCTGAATGTGTCTAGCCAGTCGTGCGCATTGTTCTAAAGCTTTTCTGTTAATATACAGTGGATTGCATCTCCGCAATTAATTTTTGTTTATGCCCAAAATCGCACTTCACGCGAGGTATTTATGACGCAGGTTTCAGGCTCCCTTTAACGTCAAAAATTCCGAGGTACGACTGACTAAGCAAACCGCTACAATAATTTCATATCTCTACAACTACAATAACACAAAACAACAATAACATAACAGGGAGGGTACGTTACAGGAGTATCATAACTTGAGAGAAATAACCGAGGCAATTAATTGTCAGGGAAACTGAAGGATGCCTCGACAGATGTCAGTTAGTTTGGGGTGAGAAAAAAAGTCATAGGAGTCAGGAAAAACACCATAGATTGAGAAAGGTCAATATGAAATCCCACAGATTCATTGGTAAGGGGCTCACCAGTTGGGCAGATTACATTTTAATAGAAAATTTTGGTCAGCAGTGAAGACCAATACATACCATTCAAGCGATTTGAAACTGGTGAAAGATATGAATGTAGACTGGAAGCAGAAACTTTTCGTAATTTTGTATAGTCAAGAGAATAGTAAAAAGTGAGGGGTGAAAGTGATAATTATGATGAAAAATTTGATCTTCATGTATAAATAATCTAATGAGTAATGAAGGTATGGGAAGTGCAAAATGATGTTTGTTCTGATGTTGAAACTAGTGAGTCTGGTGATCTTGTGCTAAAACAGGAAACAGAGAGTGTTAATTGTAGTGCTGACAATGAAGAGGCTGATAATGATTCTATGATTTGTGAGGCTGTGGAGGTTGATAATGATTCTATGATTTGTGAGGCTGAGGAGATTGATGATGTTCATGCAATTTGTAAAAGTAATGATGTTGTGAATGAATATGTTGTAGTTGACATTGACAATGATTTTAGAAGTGAGATAACTTTTAATGATGAGTTAGAAGGGATGATTTATGTGGAGATTGAAAATGATGTTCTAAAGACAGATGACAATGTAAGTAGGGATGATGATTCACTATGGAGTGATGCATATGATAGAGAGACACAAGAGAATCAGATGTTGCAGGTGGATGTCAAAAAGGCAGGGAGCACTAATAGTAAAGAAACGGAAAGGTTAAATTGCATTGATGATGAGATTTTAAAAGTTGCTTGGGATCATGACAGAAATATGGATAATAATGTTATTGCTGTTGAGAAAATGGAGTGGATTTTCAATCAGTAACAACCAGTCTGATGGAAAGAGAAAAATGAGGATAATTTAGTGAGCCCTAAATTACCTGTAGGAGCTTTGCAACCAGTTTTGGATAACAAGTGTGATAATAATCAAGGTGAGGGTGACATTAACCATGAAGAAGTAGAAAATGATTTGTTATTTGAAAAAGAAGGTAGTGATAAGGAGAGTCACAGGGGAATCTTACACCTTTGTTAAAACTGATAACTGGGAGGGGAATGCTTTGGTAGACATTGGCAGTCCAATCTGTAGAATTTATGAGAAATTGAGAGACAGAATTAAATACAGTACAAATTTAATTGAATTACCCATTGTTGGTGTCAAGATTAAGGGAGCTACGGTGAGGCACAGTAAAACAGTGAAGTTTCAAGTAAGCCTAGAGTTTGAAACTGTTACTGAACTCTTTGAACAAGGCTGTCTTGTCACTCTTGAGTTTAATGAGGATTTAATTTTGGGGGAATTTATGGATTGTTAAAGCAAAGATATGTTTTAATTGGGGAAATGAGGAGCTCATTTTTGCAGAGCCAAAAAGTGAGATTATTGGGAAAACAAAATTGTCAATGCTAAATTGCAGCGGTGAAGCTAATCAGATAAAAATTTGTTTGTAATGACAGGAGCTATGTAACTTAATGAAGAACACACTAGCAACAAGGTGAGGCTGGGTATTAAGAAATGGTAAATTCAAAAGTTAATAACACTAGTAAGCTTCACCGTGGACAAAAAAGGGAACTGAAAGAATTTTTATTTGAATATGAAGCCATGTTTAGTTAGAAACCTGGAAGACTGAGGAATTATCAATGTAAATTAAAGTTGAAACCTCATGAACCATTATCATAAAACCTTGCTGTATTCTAATTTCAAAAATAGGGGCTGTTGAGAGGGAACTTCAAAAAATGAAAAGTTGACGGGTTGTAGAAATGGGTTGTAGTGAATATAATAATCCATTGGTTATTGTAGAAAAACAAGATGTTTGAGTTAGAATTGCACCTGTTTCCAGACAGTTAAATAGATACTTGTAGAGAGGAACAGACCATCCAGAGAATACAGATGAGCTTCTAAATAAATTTAAAAACATATCCTATATGTCGAGTTGTGACCTTACGTCTGGTTTTCATTAAATGTCTCTTCAGCCTCATTCTAGGAAATACACAGATTTTTTTGTGTTGTGGGAGATGTTTCCAATATTGTGTAGTATGTTTTGGATTAAATGTGTCTGTGGCTGAATATGTGCTAGATTATGTGTTGGGAAAGGAACTGTTAAATAAACTAACTGTGTACCTCGACAACACACTTGTAACTGGAAAAAGTTGGAAGGAAAATTAGAGTATTTTAAGAGAAGTGTGAAAAATTAAGAAAAAGGGGAATAACTTTAAAATTAGAAAAGTGTAAGTTTGCAGTGACTAAATCAAAGTTGCTGGGACACTGCATAACAGATCGTCTTTTCTGATGAAGAGAAGATCTTGGTCATAGCAAAATATCCTCGACCTAGAAATAAAAAGTCATTTTTTGGGTTAACTACTTTTGAAGAAAATGTGTAAAGCTACCCTTCATGCACCACATTTGAATAACCTTCTGGGAGAGGGGGAAAAAAAAAGAAAAGAAAAGAAAAAAAAATAGAATTGGAATTTGGGATAAAACTGTCAGCAAGTCTTTGAGGAGACAAAGAAAAAATTTAAAATTTTGCAACAATAGAATCTTACGCAGGCCTGATCTTTCTTTACCATTTTTGTATAACGTGATAACAGTGTTAATGGTATTGGGACTCATTTATTTCAGGAAAAATCTATGAACAGAAAAGTGGATCACAGTTCAATAGCTTTTGCAAGTAGAACTTTAGAGAAACATGAAAAACATTACACAGTTATGGCAAAGAATGCATTGGCTATTCAGTTGGCATTTTTCAAATTGAAGAATTGTCTATCAGAACATGAAATCATTGTGTCTTCAAATCATAAAGCACTGAGCTATTTACAGGACTGTAAACTATACCAAAACAGGATCACACAGTGGACACTGTTTCTGCAACAGTTTAATTACCCAGTTGATGTATAAAAGGTAAACAAAATATGATTGTTGCCTAGAATATCTTTTGGGTGGTGGGTGGGAAAGGGGAATCTTTTTAGGAGAGATAACCCAGACAGGCCTAGACAATGACAAATGGAAGTTATGTTGATGAGAACAATTTGTTGATACACTTATTTAGTATGTACATGAAAGCTATGGTCATTGTGGAGCACAGAAATGTGTACAGAAAATTAAAGAATATTTTTATTTTTATAGCATGATAAGAAGGGTTGGTAATATCTTAGCAATTTGCGACAGATGTCAGAGAAAAACAGATAGTAATCAAACATGTAGAGGATATATGCTAAATATTCTTCCACAAACACAATTAGAATTAGAAGGGGTGGTTTTCTGTGGGCAGCTACCTAAGTCTAAATGTGGTTATAGCTATATTTTTCTGATGGTTGATCTATTCTCAAAATTAATTAACTTTACCCATTAAGGAAAGCTACAAGGAAGAACACTATCTCTAAAATGTTTAAAGACTATTTTCAGAATACAGGGAGACACTCAGTCTTATTGAAAGGTAATGGGACACAATTCACTTCCAAAGTAAGGAAAAACTTTTTGAGGAATGAAAGCATAAAACATATATTAATTTTAGTATATTTTCCAGCTAGCAGTCCAACAGAAAGGTACATGAGAGAGATAGGTAGACTGTCTAGAAAATATTGCAGTAAAAATCATTGTGCATGGATAGATTATGTGAGGGATTTTGAAGACAATTTAAATGGTTTACTGCATTTCTCTTTATGAAATTATGTGCAACCAAAAACCTAACAATATTTTCAGTGAGTTAAAAGAGTACCCTGAATGTAGGAGCTTAACTTGTAGTGGTTCACCTTCTTTGTTTATGTTATTGATTGTCCTTGGTGTCGACATACTGGTTGAAAAATAGGGGATGGAAGTGCAACTACTGTCTATTGTAAATGATGTAGCTGACAGATGCACAGTTGCATTTCACCATCTTTTACTTTCACTGTTCACAACCCTCCAATAATACACAGTTATATATGGCCAGTGCAGTATAGTTTAACTTTTGATAAGCCTCATTAATAGGTTGCAGGCAAACATACTGCTACAATAGTTAACTGTTGAACATCTACGAGCAGTAAAAAACATAAACACATAGTCCACAATTCTTTCAGAATAATCAGGTACGTATGGAACAAACACTGTCATTGTTTTAACACACGGCCTAATTGTGTTACACTTATTTCACAGTTAAGTTGATGCAATGTTATTGTTCTATCCAACACAGGTTTCTCGTCTGAAACTCGGCCGTGGACTGACTGACTGAGGACCAAAAATCAGGCCCTTAAATATCTTCACAATACTAGGTACTGAAACTGCACATTATTTGAAGTTAATTTACAGAAATTACAATTAAAATGTAACTCATTAAATTAACTAAATACATTGAAAAATTCATTTCTTTTAACAGTTTCTCCTACTACAAGGCTTAGGCCAAATTATTTGCTTAAATCATAAAATTTACAAATATAATTACACAAACAATACTTTTGTCAAAACTGTTAATTACTTAAGAATTACTTTGCTAAGATGTTTTCGAAGAGAGTAAAATAAGTATTTAAAGGTTACTAGTATTTCGTATTCCAAATGTTTATAATTATTACAGAATTTATATTTGTTTGTAAGTCATCAATAGAATTAAGTTACAGAACAATTACTGATTTCGCCCTATAATGAAAGATAGTAACTAGGAATAGTCAAATTTAAAATCAGTACATACATAAAACTAAGCACAAAATTAGATCTGGTGATATATTTTTGAAAACTGAGGGCCAACCTTTCTCTTTTATGGAAATGCAGTTAATATTCATGTATGTTAATGGTAATTTGTTAAAATTGAAAAAATGAATTTTAAGGAGGCAGGTGGCAAAACAAGAGTGGAAGTAACAAATATTCCAGCTTGCTTCATCACAAACTGAACAAGAAAGGAAACAAATTGTTAGGAGGACCATGGAACAACAGTAAAATTAAAAAAAAACCGAGACATGATAGAAAAGTATTATTACTTTATTATTACTACTTTATTACTATATCTTAGTCATTTACCAGCCTTGACTGGACAGACTGCATCACAAATACAATGTTTATCAACTAACATTTATACAACACCATATACAAAACTTATATTACAAATAAAAGAAAATATTTATGCAGTGCACAAAAACACATAGAACATAGAGAAAATGAAATATAACTAAACAGGAAAGTAAAACTTCATAGCAGCAAATGAAAATACCATAAAGCAAAATGTTTACAAAACCATGTAGATAACACACATAAAGTTTCATTTTGGCAAAATATGTACTTTAAGTAGAACACAAAATTAAATGTGCAGTTAACTGAGAACATAAAAAGAAGATTAAATTTATGCAAAATTATATATAAAACATAACAATATTTATTATTTTGTCCATTCATTAGAACCACTGTTGAAAAACTCTCCCAAGGAATATAGTGGATGTTGTTTCAAGTCCCGAGCAATTTTTTTCCCGAAATAATTCAGGTGGCAGGGATTTCACTTCTATAGTTACATAGTTCAGAATTGGGGACCTGGTTCTTGTGAAGATAAATGAAAGACCTAGAGCAATTAGTAAAGATATCAAAAAGTATTTGACGTATACATTGAGCCATTTGAAGTGATATCAAATCCTCATCCAACTGTTTACAGATTAGTTTATCCTAAAACAAGAAAAATATTTGGCTTAAGGAATGTAATACAACAAGACACTTACCAAAATGGAAAGGGAAAGTGGACTGTCATGTGATGTGGAGTGAAAGATTTAGAAATTTTTGCACACTATTTTCTGAATACATGAAGTATGATATATGATTTTATTTTACAACAGTGTCAATATCTGCTGCAGAAAATGTGTTCCCTTTGCACATTAAGAGTGTTTCAACCTTTAGGGACTCAGCCCTTTGCCATTTGTTTATGTAATTTAGCCTTCTGATGGTACTGTTACTCTTCAACTATTCTTTTGCTCTATTCTGACTTGTGAATATCAGTTTTCATTTAACTAGTACTGTGGAATAATGGTCATTAAAAATTATATAGAAAAGTCACTTAGTAACAAAAGATGAAATGTTAATCTTGCAAAGAATCTCAGTCTGTGTGATTTCTGTACAACTACTTAACTATATACTAAAAATTATCACAGATATCATCATGTATGAGAGACACATTTTGCTTGGCACTGGAAGAATTTGAAGGGGACTGTAGACTCTAAATAATCTATATTGGACACTGTTTAAAACTAAACAGTGCTGACTTGTTTGAAGTTGATACTTGCCTATATGCACAGGAATTTATACTTGAAATTAGTCAGTTGCACTATCAATCTTAAGAAAGAAACCACATACAAGAGTTACTATTAATACTGGAAGAGAAATTTCTTTAGGTTGTTAAGAGATAAGGGAGCTACTTTATTTAAACACTTACTGTCTGAGAATTACTTTCATACATGGTACTATGTTATGAGGGTAATCCCAAAAGTAAGGTCTCCTATTTTTTTATAATTACATAGACCTGTTTATTTCTACAATGGTTTACATCAGTTTACAGCTTGAACATTTAGCTATTTTTCGACCATTTCTGTCGATGCATGTTTGTAGACATTATGGCAGTTTTTGTATGCCCATTCATACCAGCTTGCCGCCAAGCTGTTCAGAAAGTTATGAACCTCTTCTTTCACCTCATCATCAGAGATGAATCACTTTCTGGCCAAATGTTTTTTTTAACTTAGGGAACAGGTGATAGTCACTGGGCACCAAGTCAGGACTATAGGGTGGGTGGGCAATTATGTTCCACTGAAACTGTTGCAGGAGACCAACGGTTTGCCGAGTGATGTGTGGGCGAGCATTGTCATGGAGAATATGTACACCATTGCACAACATTCCTCTTCTCCAGTTCTGAATTGCCCATTTGAGTTTTTTCAGAGTCTCACACTACCTGTCAGCATTAATTGTGGTCCTAATGGGCATAAAGTTGACCAACAATAACCCTTTCCAATCCCAACAAACAGCTGTCATGACTTTACCAGCTGACTGTGTTTGTTTGAATTTCCATGGCTTTGGCGAAGAAGGATACTGCCACTGGCATGACTGTTGCTTGGTTTCAGGTGTAAAGTTGTTTGCCCAGGTTTCATCACCCATGACAATTGAGTCCAGAAAGGTTCCCTATTCGGCTGCAAGGTGGTGAAGAAGTGTGCGGGAAGCATCAACTCGTTGCCGCATGTGGTCCTCAGTCATCATGTGTAGCACTCATCTTTTGCAGACCTTCCGGTAGTGCAATGTTTCCGTTAAAATTCAGTGAGCGGTGCTTCGGGAAACCTCAGGAACCAACACGCAGAGATCATCCAGGGTGATCCGCCGATCTTCACGCTTGCTTTGCTCAACCTTTAACACTGTCTCCTCAGAAACTGACTGTCTCCTACTCCTTTGTTCATCGTGAGTTTCGGTCTGACCAGCTGCAAACTCTCTACACCACTTACAAACATTTTTGACATCCATGCACGACTCACCATACACTTCCGTCAATTGGTGATGGATTTCAATCGGCGCAGTGTCCTTTGCATTGAGAAATCAAATAACTGCCCGCAATTTTCACTTGGCGGTAACATCCAATAGAATCTACATTCTCAATGGCTGCCAAGCCAAGACTGAGCACCTCAGCATGGCGTACGTATGTTTACACACAGCGCATGAAGCACTCTTCGTACTGCCACTCAAACGAAGTTCTGTACTTATAAAAATTAGGAGACCTTACTTTTGAGATTACCCTCATATAATGAGAATATTACTGTGAATTTATGTTACATACTTTATGTACATCCTGTGGATAATTTTGTGGTTCAGTTGTAGTGAGTAAAAAGGAGATGGATATTGTTTTGAAATAATGCGCACATATTTCACTTGAAACTACTTTATAGATACAAAGTGTCTTCATATGCTATTTTCAGGATTTCTGTGCTACTGATATAGAAAATACAAAGTTATTGATACACAATGAGTATGGTCAGTATTACTTTCCACTGTTGTTCTTGCCATTGAGCTGCTGAGTGACTGGTAGACTATTAGCAAGAAATCATTTGAGTTTATCAAAAAAAGTCTCAAACATGTTCAAATGGAAGAGTTCTACAGTGCTTATCCTGCACATACTATTAAATAGCGATTTTCAGCTGAGGTTAATGTATACAGCCTATTTTATTATTGGTAAGATCTTATTGACAAAACATGAGTGATCTATATTTTATGGTAAACACGCACATTCACACACACACACACACACACACACACACACACACACATATATATATATATATGTGTGTGTGTGTGTGAATGTGCGTGTTTACCATAAAATATAGATCACTCATGTTTTGTCAATAAGATCTTACCAATAATAAAATAGGCTGTATACATTAACCTCAGCTGAAAATCGCTATTTAATAGTAATATATATATATATATATATATATATATATATATATATATATATATATATATGCACCCTCCCACCACCACCTATTCCAGTCCTGTAACCCGGAAGGTGTACACGATCAAAGGCAGAGCCACGTGTGAAAGCACCCACGTGATTTACCAACTGACCTGCCTACACTGTGAAGCGTTCTATGTGGGAATGACCAGCAACAAACTGTCCATTCGCATGAATGGACACAGGCAGACAGTGTTTGTTGGTAATGAGGATCACCCTGTGGCTAAACATGCCTTGGTGCACGCCCAGCACATCTTGGCACAGTGTTACACCGTCCGGGTTATCTGGATACTTCCCACTAACACCAATCTGTCTGAACTCCGGAGATGGGAACTTGCCCTTCAGCATATCCTCTCTTCTCGCTATCCGCCAGGCCTCAATCTCCGCTAATTTCTAATTTCAATCTGCCGCCGCTCATACCTCACCTGTCTTTCAACATCATCTTTGCCTCTGTACTTCCGTCTCGACTGACATCTCTGCCCAAACTCTTTGCCTTTACAAATGTCTGCTTGTGTCTGTGTATATGCGGATGGATATGTGTGTGTGTGCGAGTGTATACCTGTCCTTTTTTCCCCCTAAGGTAAGTCTTTCCGCTCCCGGGATTGGAATGACTCCTTACCCTCTCCCTTAAAACCCATATCCTTTTGTCTTTCCTTCTCCTTCCCTCTTTCCTGACGAGGCAACCGTTGGTTGCGAAAGCTAGATTTTTGTGTGTATGTTTGTGTTTGTTTGTGTGTCTATCGACCTGCCAGCGCTTTTGTTTGGTAAGTCTCATCATCTTTCTTTTTAAATATATTTTTCCCACGTGGAATGGTTCCCTCTATTATATATATATATATATATATATATATATAGACAGAGAATCTATGCAAAGTGATACTGAATAATATACAGAAAAGAGTGTCTGACTGATGTGAGATACAGCAGTTTGTGAAGCCATTTAATTAGTGTTCTTGTCAGATATATGAATTCTTAATTTCTTGTATTTATAAGTTGTTCACTGTTCATGTATTGTAAAGACATTGGTCAAGGATCAGGATGATAGGAGAGTTTTGTTGTGTATTATAGTGTTTTACTACACATGTATTACACATTGTATTATGGTAAAGTCATGTAGCCTCAATGGCATACTTGTAAGTTTATACTTGAGTTCATTTGTTTGGTAAGAGATGCATTAGTATACACTAGTTACATTTTGTTGCATTTTAAAAGGTGTTTAATTGTAAAACTCAGGTAAAGAATTTATGAGAGATTCCAGTGGTGCTGAAATGCAAGTCTGCTATTGAGCCATGATGTGTACATTTCCATACTTGTATGACAGACAGAATGAATGCTATTTATGCAGTACATTTAAGTGAATTTGAAAGGAATTTGGATGAGCTATGGTAAAGGATAGTTGTTTCCTTACTGTAATGTAACTTTGTTGGCTCAGAAAAGGAATTAGCAGAATGGAATTTGCCTGTAACTAACACCAATAGCGACACACCTGACTGGATTAATAATTGTTAATCATATAATTTACACAGTGAGTGTATTGGTTTGGAAATTTTATTACATATTAATATGAAATAATTGCACAAAATGTTTGCCTGCACAGTATTCCTTACCCTTGGTGACTATAACTGTACAGTACTGAGAAACTGAAAGAAAGAAAATATTAATTGATAATTTTTTTACTTTTCGAATATACACAAAACCTAATGTTTTTATATTTTCTGAGTTATGGACTACTTTGCAGGGAGAACAAGTATAGTGTCTAAATGAATATACAAACATGCAAAGAAACTGAAAATTACTTGTGTACATTAAAATACAAACTGATTATCTTGCTATCTACACACTGTTTTAACTTTTATTCTGTCTTGGATGTGATATTTGAGAATATACATGATACCCACAAATGGCATTTCAGGACGTCATGCACCCATATTGGTGGAACTGACCAAACTTAACTTGCTAGAAAGCTACTATCTATGAGAAATATTTATTTAATCATAACAAAATGTGAGACTTTAAGATAAGCACTATATCTACGTGTTTGAGCATCAAACATGTATAAGTCTCCTGTTCTGTTTCTTTGTACACTATGTCGTGTATGTTGCAGTGATGAGTAGAGACTAAAGGTCAACTGTATGTATTTTCAGAAATTACTGAACACAGACTGTGTGTGTGAAAGCCCCAGAGGAATATAAAGAGACTGTAAGAAGGAATTACTACAAATTGACTGGAATTTTCTCAAGCAATGAGACAAGCATATAAGAAGAATATATACATTTTTTCTTTATAATTTTGTGTAATTGATTCATTTATTTCTTCTTCAAATTATGTGGACTGCCATCATATGAATCTTTGTGCTAAGTTTTGCTCTCTGCATATTTTCATAATTCTTGCACGTTTGATCAACTACATTCGGTGTCACTTTTTATGTTCACCAAAGTAAACTATCTTTTTGGAAATTGATTGAAGTTCTATTTTTGATGAATATTATAACTGATTCCTATCTAGGAACTGCTGGGAGCAAGTTGAAACATACCCACATATGACTGTTAGGATAAGTATGACATGAAGATTTGACCTCAGGTCTGTGGCTGCCACATTTCCAGGTTTATATAAATTTTGTAGCAACCTTATTTCAGTTATCTGGTCATTTAGAATTCAATTTATTATACATATTATTCATATTCTGTCGTTAATTTCCCTCCAACTTTAGCAAGCATACATATATCTCCGCACTGGTTTGATGTTACTAAACAATGCTTGAACATAAAATATAAACAATTCTTTAGTTTTTGAAAAGGACTGAAATTAGCAGTCCATTTCTATTTGTATAATAAATTCACAGAAATGTTAGGAACATTTACCAGTTAATAATATTCGTGATACAAGCAACTTTTATAAAAAAAAACATTTTTGGCAATACTATTTTACAAATGTCAATATTAAAAGCTAAAAGCCATGTAAAACTTTATGTCACAAAGGGAGAGGAATGTGTTAGCCCATAACTGAATGATGGCAGTCTGTATATAGTAGTAAGATTTTGACTGGAAACCAAAAATTTTCTGTTTCTGATAATGGATGATGTAGGCAGTAATTCTTACAAATATACATAAGGAATGGCAAATCAGCAATATGGGGGGAGGGGAGGGGGGGAGGGCGGTTTTCCGATTTTTGAATCCAATTCAGTTACAGCATTATGCAATAAAAATGTGATTTTTAAAGAGAAAAGCTTGTCAACATGAATTCTTTGAAATTTCTCTTGTTGTTGTTGTTGTTGTTGTTGCGGTCTTCAGTCCTGAGACAGTTTTGATGCAGCTCTCTATGCTACTGTATCCTGTGCAAGCTTCTACATCTCCCGGTACCTCCTGCAACCTACATCCTTTTGAATCTGCTTAGTGTATTTCTCTCTTGGTCTCCCTCTACGATTTTTACCCTCTACGCTGCCCTCCAATACTAAATTGGTGATCCCTTGATGCCTCAGAACATGTCCTACCAACCGATCCCTTCTTCTAGTCAAGTTGTGCCACAAACTTCTTTTCTCCCCAATCCTATTCAATACCTCCTCATTAGCTAAGTGATCTACCCATCTAATCTTCAGAATTCTTCTGTAGCACCACATTTTGAAAGCTTCTATTCTCTTCTTGTCCAAACTATTTATTGTCCATGTGAACTATGAAATCTATAGCTGCAGTGCCAAGAATGCAGCAAGCTGCTGCAAATTTTGGCAGAGCAGATAACTCGCAAATTCATTTACAGGTAATGCAGGATCAGAGGTCTGAGAAATGAAGATGAGTATTTGCTAATTGATTGTTATGCCCTGGTATAGTTGAAGGGTAAGAATGTGTCACCTTGGAATGCATTTCAACATTTACTGGATCAAGTTCCTCAACACAAGCAGACAATTTAGATAAACATAAGGAACTAGAGGCTACTGGAGGAAAATTTAGAATTGCTTAAGTAACTAGATAATTTAAGGAAGAAGAGAAGGGAACAGTCCTCCCTAACTCATCCCTAATTGTCCTACATTCCATTACCATCTTGTAAGTAACATCTTTTTCAGGCAAACAAGGAGAAGATATTTTGGACTTTTATAGATAATTTACTTATGGCTGCAAAATTGAGGGGGGGGGGAGGGAGATTAAATGACTACCAGATATTAAGTATGACTCATTTAGAACTAAAAGGGGATGCAAGAGTATGTATAATGCACCATGAGAAGTGGCTGAATCTCAGTCTCTTCAGGGTCTATGTGAAGGATTAATAGAACAATAAAAGAGGTAAAATACCCCTTGGCTCTATTATTAGCAGCCTAATAATGTACAATGACAGCAAAGAGAGTATGAAGAAAGTTTTACTGACCGAATTAGAGAAATGAACATCAATACTAATGAGTTAACAGATGACTACAATGCTAACGTAAATCATTCTGTAGGAGACACAGCAGAGGGTGCGAGATGTATTCTCGCAGGGTTTGCCACCTGAAATGTTGTACAAAGTATGAGTGAAATTCCTGAGAGCTTTAAACAGTACTGTAGCAACAGTGTTATTGTTAGCATATACAGACACAGCAATCAGGATGAGAGAAAAGCATTTAGTCTTTAATGCAAAAATTGTGTACTATCGACGTGATCAGCCAGGTTACATTCTGTGGAATTGCAGGAAGCCTAAGTGTGAGAAGTATAGAATTTAACTTTATTTGCAGATGATACTCTGCCCTAATTGAAAATGAAAATTCTGACAATATACCACAGAGTGGCATGAATACATTAAGTAACTTGGAAACATGGTTCAGTCTAAATGGCTGAAGGCTAAACATTTCAAAAACCCACATGATGAGTTTTAAAACCAAACAGTCAAAAACTGAAGAAATCTGTATCACTCACAACAATAATAAAAAAATGGAAGATTTTGACTCAGCCATGTTCCTGGGAATAAACTTAGACAGAACTCTGAGTTGGAATTCTCATATAGAATATCTAGCAAATAAATTAAACAGCCTTGCATTTGCAATGGAAATTTTAGCCTGTGCCACTGATATGGCCTCCAGGAAAGTAGCATACTATAGCTACTTCCAATCTGTTATTCAATATGGCATAATTTTTTGGGGAAACTCAGGAAATGTTACACGAATTTTAAAGTTGCAAAAAAGAATCATTCACAACATGTGCTCTGCACAGCCGAGGGCATGTCGACCATTATTTAAAGACCTAAATATATTAACTGTTCCCTCTTGACACATCTTTGAGGTAGTTCTTTTCCTATGCAGCAGAGCTCATCTATTCAAAAATAATAATTTTGAACGCTCATACAACACAAGACATAAAGAAAACTTTATGCTCACCTCACATCAATTAAAACTGCATGCTTAGACTCCTCAGTATGCATCCATGAAAATTCACAACACAATAAAAGGGTGTGACATAATGAATATGAAGATAAATATTTTAAAAAGCAAGTTACATGATTTTCTAATTGAACGATGCTGCACTCTGTGGAAGATTTCATGAAGGACAAAGTGATACTTTGAGCTGGATCCCTAAAATGGAATAAAAATTTATGATAGTTGTAATAGGTGGAAATACTGTAAGTTTGACAAATTTTAAATAAGTGAATTCTCCACGAAGTATTATTGTAAGTGTGACAAAACTTCAAATAAGCTACATGTAACCTTGACATGTCTCCTGTACATCAGGCATACGTCTGAAATTGGGTACATTATGAGACGAATAAAACACATTTCACAGTATTCACACACACAAGAAAGGTGGTCACAGGTTAGAGCATACACCCTGGCACTAAATGAGAAAGGGAACAATACAGCCACTGTGCAGTGTTCCCAATAAATGTGAGCACAGGATACCCATGTGGTGAATCAGGGACACCCTCCTCTTGCATTACTTTTCCTCAACAGAAGTAGGTGATACCAAAAAATATTCAGGAATTTTTAAACATGTTAATATTACCGGTTGTCAACTGTTTTTCTAAAAGAATTGCATATGATTTTGTACATGATATATTATATTTCAGGCTAAAGTGAGTAAAAAGAAATTACTTTATTGTTGTTACAATCAATATGTATTAACTCTGTGTGTACAGTTAAAATTACTTTTCTCTTAGAAACATTTGAAATTATGAAATATCTGGCACACTTGAAAGTCGTATTATTAATTTCACAATCAGATGATATTTATTATGTTTGCTCCCGGATTCATTTATAAAATAATGGTACAAATTGGTGGAAATTCATTTGATAAGAAAATTTGTAAACTCTTTGGAATATTGTTGGTATTGCAGAATGGAGTAGTAGTGGGCATGCCTCTTCTGTGATCAGATGTGCTTTTAGGTTTGGCAATAACAATGTAATTTTCGATTTTGAAGTGAAAATTTTATAGACAGTGTGATATAGAAAAATGTGAACGAATAAAACTTACAGAAACGGAAATTACTTCTCAGGCATTTCTTTCGAAAGTTATAAGGTGAACTGGAACCATGAGAAACCAAAAAGTCAAAAATTTTTTCTTCAGGAATCAGCCCCTATACGTGAAGAACTGGAACCAACTAAGAGAAAAGAAGATAATCAAAAAAGATTATTGTAAATCTTACTCCTACTGAATCTTATTAAAAGAGTTTTTTATGAAGTCACTGACAATCATCAAATGAGGGTGGGGTAGATTACACTGTGTATGTGGACTGTTCTGTTAAGGGGTCACATGTATCTGTAATTAGTCAGGGTATACTTGGCATAAAGAGTTCGAATTCACCTCCTTATAGAATAAGTGGTGTAGGTGGGGGTGATATTCATTTGCTTGGTTTGACATGAGTGAACTTCTGGGTGGGAGGGAAAGACTTTTGGTCTTATGAGGAAGTACTTCCTCAAACTGGAAAAGTTACAAATTCATACTTGGACTGCATTTTATGAGCAAATATCATGCCTAAGTCTATCTGGAATGGCACATGGTGAGCTGGAAGTTACAGCATTCTGTTTATATATTTTTAGAGGAAAAACTACATTCCAGCAAGACAGACCCAGAGTTTGGGAAAGCCATCTAAATGGTGTGCACAATTCCTTAGACTTGATGCATGGGAAAACTACCAGGAAATACAGGGAAACTAGTAGAGGTAAATGTAGGAGTAAGTTTACCAATTAATAAGTTGTGTATAGTTAGATATAGTGGGAATTAGTGAAGTTCAGTGCCGGAAGGAATAGGACTTCTGGTCAGGTGAATACAGGGTTACAAATACAGAATCAAATAAGGGTAATGCAGGAGTATGTTTAATAATGAATAAAGAAATAGGAATGCTGATAAGCTACTATGAACAGCATAATGAACACATTAATGTAGCCAAGATAGACATTATGCCCACATCCACCACAGTAGTAAAAGTTTATACACCAACTAGCTCCACAGATGAGATGAAAGAAATTATTCAGAGAATTAAGGGAGACAAAAATTTAGTAGTCATGGGGGACTGGAATTTGATAGTAGGAAAAGGAATTAGTAGGTGAATATTGACTGGGGGAAAGGAATGAAACAGGAAGTCATCTGACAGAATTTTGCACAGAATGTAATTTAATCATAGCTAACATTTGGTTTAAGAATGAAAGAAGGTTGTGAATGGGGAAGAGACCTGGACACCCAGGATGGTTTCAGATTGATTATATAATGATAAGACAGAGATTTTGGACCCAGGTTTTAAATTGTAAGACATTTCCAGGGGCAGATATGGACTCTGACCACAGTGTATTGGTTATGAACTGCAGATTAAAACTGAAGAAGCCTCAAAAGGCAAGAATTTAAGGAGATGGAACCTGGATAAACTGAAAGAACCAGAGGTTGTAGAGAGTTTCAGAAGGAGCATTAGAGAACAATTGACAAGAACAGGGAAGAGGAATACTGTAGAAGAAGAATGGGTAGCTTTGACAGATGAAATAGTAAAGGCAGCAGATGATGAAGTGGGTAAAAAGACAAGGACCAGTAGAAATCCTTGGGCAATGCAGGAGAGATTGAATTTAATCAATGAAAGGAGGAAATATAAAAATGCACTAAATGAAGCAAGTGAAGGGGAATACAAATGTCTAAAAAATAATATCGACAGGAAGTGTAAAATGGCTAAGCAGGAATGGCTAAAGGACAAATTTAAGAATGTAGAAGCGTATATGTCCATTACGATTATCCGGGCTGTTATGCCGTGGTCGGCTGATGAATTCTGTGGTGATTTCCTGCCGATATTTTAGAACTGTTTAAGTGTTGTTTGACGACCACATACTTCAAGTGGAATGAACAGTTTTATGAGCAAACGGATGACGTAGCTATGGGAAGCCCCCTAAGTCCCGTAATTGCAAACTTCTTTATGGGGAAATTTGAAGAATAGGCCTTAGGTACTGCCAGCAAGAAAGCAAATGTATGGTTTCAATACGTGGATGACACGTTTGTGCTGTGGAGCGGTGGTAGGGAGGAACTAAGCCGGTTCCACGAACATCTGAACAGTATAAACTTGAGAATTCAGTTTACAATCGAGGAGGAGGTAGATGGCAAACTACATTTCCTCGATGTGCTTGTGTTTAGAAACGGAAATGGTAGTTTGGGCCACTCAGTGTACCGCAAACCCACGCACACGGACCGTTATTTGCACCGGGATTCGAACCACCACCCACAACAGAAGCGGGGTGTTATCAAGACGTTAGCGGACAGAGCTAGAAATATTTGTGAACCTGAGTTGCTCGACGCTGAGATGGAACATCTCCACAATGCACTAATGAAGAACGGATATTCGTCCGCCGAAATAAAATGTGCGTTGAGGCACCCACGTAGAAATCATACTGACGTACAGGCTACTGCAAAATCTAAGGTTTTCCTGCCGTTTGTTAAAAATGTAACGGAAAGAATAGGGAGGAACTTGACGAAGCGGAATATCACCGTAATTTACAAGCCCACCAGGAAGATACAGGAATACCTTAAGCCTGCCAAGGACGCTCGCAAACCATTGGAAAAATCTGGAGTGTATAGGATCCCATGCAGCTGTGGTGATGTTTATGTGGGTACCACTAAAAGAACTGTTTCTAAACGTTTGGAAGAGCACAAGGGAAATTGTAGAAGAGGAGAAACGGAACGATCAGCTGTTGCGGAGCATGCTTTCCAGCCAGGGAACCACAATATTCGTTTCGAGGAGACGCAAGTACTAGCGGCCACGAGCGGATATTACGAAAGGCTCTACAGGGAGGCAATCGAAATCGCTAAACAGCCAAATAATTTCAACCGAGAGGAGGAGGGCGTCAAATTAAACGGTATATGGATGCCGGTGTTAAAGAAGATGTGTACCACCCATCCACTACTGGGTGATGGCAACGGCGATTGACGGCGACGGACAGCGGCCAATTGCACTGACGTTTTCAAAACACGTGACGTCACGCCGCGGCGCGGGAGCGCGCGGACACGGAATTTAGCGGCAGTCATTAGCGAGCCAGTGTGTGTGTTGGACCTTCCATCGAGCTACGGACCCCCTTGAAGATGTCTCCCGCAGTCGGAGACGAAACGTTGGGAATCACCACAGAATTCATCAACCAACCACGGCATAACAGCCCGGATAATCGTAATGGACATGATATTTCCGGCCGTGAAAGTCTACATTTTAGTATCAGAAGCATATATGACTAAGTGTAAGATAGATGCTGCATGCAGGAAAATTTAAGAGATCTCTGCAGAAAAGACAACCATCTGTATGAATATCAAGAACTCAAATGGAAAACCTGTCCTAAGCAAAGAAGGGAAAGCAGAAACAATCAAGAATCAATCAAGAATTTTATTCACCATAAATCATTTTACAATGATATTGGCTTCGTCATGCAGGATGTAGTAGTGCACACATAACAATAAAATAAACTAGTGTCAATGCATTATAGGATACATTTTAAGCATTGCAGTGTACCAAATTATAACAGGATAGTTTCTAAAAATTAATGCAAAAACTGTACTATAATCTAATATAATATAGTATTGTATAGTATAGTATACCTTGTACATAGTGTATTGTGTACTGTATACACTATGTAATTACACACAATTAACCACAGCACACAACAATATGTTTAACTAAAAACAACTTTTAAATGCTAATATCCTCTTCAGGCATCTCAAAGAATTCTTTACTGTCATATAATGGATGATCTGGTGCCAACTGTACAACTTAATTAAAAAAAAAGATATGTCCATAGACTGAACATTAATTGGTAGCTTACTGAACATTTTGAGTGGGTTTACTTTGTGGGAATTTCCTGTTCTTTGTTAATGTGTGGTGCGGTCTGTCTAAATTACCCTTAGCTGTGCTGCTGTATTCATGTATTTCCACTCCGGCAATAACTTCTCAAATATTATTTTTAATATAGAGTACAGACATGTACATGTATAAATTTATAATTTTGGGTATTCTGAGTCTGCTAAAAAAGGACGACAGTGCTCCATACGACCTCTATTACATATTATGCATAAGACGTTTTTGTAATTTCAAGATGTTTTTGATGTGAGGGGAGTGCCCTCATATAGTCAGAGCATATGAAATATGTGACTGGAATAGCCCAAAGTATGTCACCCTAAGGTACTCCAAGCTCACTACCTCCCTTAGTTTCAAGATAAGGTATGCCACCCAAAAAATTTTTTCACATCCGTCATTGACATGTTCCTCACAATAGAGTTTTGAGTCAATGTGAATACCTAAGAGTTTTACTGACTTATTGCCTACTTCATTTGATATTCCCATTAAAAATTGTTGGGTTTATCAGGATTGCACAGGAGATTATTGGCTGCAAACCGATCCAGGGCCTTATCAAGTGCTTCTTTTGTCATGCTATTCATATATGTGATGTTCTGATATGTGGTAAGTAGTGTTGTATCATCAGCATAACATACGGCAGGGTGGGCTATGTTTTTAGGCAATGAAGAAGAAGGGTCCAAGGATAGACCGTTGTGGTACACCTGTGCTTATTACAGAATTTACATTTCTGACTGAAACAAATTGTTTTCGGTTACTTAAATAAGAACTTATCACAGCTAAAGTGCTTCCTCTCACCCCATAAAACTCTAGTTTCCTCAGTAGTATGCCAACAGGAATGCAATCGAAAGCTTTGCTTAGGTCACATAATACCAGTGATACCATGTTATTGTTTTCAAAATCTGGTCAGTGATTTCCAAGATGGCCCCTGTTGTGTTTGTCCCCTAGTGAAAACCAAACTAATTGCTACATAGGATATTCTGTTTTTCAAAGAAGCTGCTTATTTGTGTGTGTATCAGTGCCTCAAATATCTTTGACAATATTGGAACAATGGAGACTGGTCTGTAGCTTTGGGGAAGATGTTTGTCTCCTTTCTTAAAAACTAGGACAACCACATTCATGTGGTCCTATTCCGAATCCTATGCCACTTTCCTTGACGTTGACCTCCATCTGTGCAATGGCCAGCTTCACACGTCTGTCCACATCAAACCCACCAACAAGCAACAGTACCTCCATTATGGCAGCTGCCACCCATTCCACATCAAACGGTCCCTTCCCTACAGCCTAGGTCTTCATTGCAAACGAATCTGCTCCAGTCCGGAATCCCTGAACCATTACACCAACAACCTGAAAACAGCTTTCGCATCCCGCAACTACCCTCCCGACCTGGTACAGAAGCAAATAACCAAAGCCACTTCCTCATCCCCTCAAAACCCAGAACCTCCCACAGAAGAACCCCAAAAGTGCCCCACTTGTCACAGGATACTTTCCGGGACTGGATCAGACTCTGAATGTGGCACTCCAGCAGGGATACGACTTCCTCAAATCCTGCCCTGAAATGAGATCCATCCTTCATGAAATCCTCCCCACTCCACCAAGAGTGTCTTTCCGCCATCCACCTAACCTTCGTAACCTCTTAGTTCATCCCTATGAAATCCCCAAACCACTTTCCCTACCCTCTGGCTACTACCCTTGTAACCGCCCCCAGTGTGAAACCTGTCCCATGCACCCTCCCACCACCTGGAAGGTGTACACGATCAAAGGCAGAGCCACGTGTGAAAGCACCCACGTGATTTACCAACTGACCTGCCTACACTGAAGCTTTCTATGTGGGAATGACCAGCAACAAACTGTCCATTCACATGAATGGACACAGGCAGACAGTGTTTGTTGGTAGTGAGGATCATCCTGTGGCTAAACATGCCTTGGTGCACAGCCAGCACATCTTGGCACAGTGTTACACCGCCCAGGTTATCTGGATACTTCCCACTAACACCAACCTGTCAGATCTCCGGAGATGGGAACTTGCCCTTCAGTATATCCTCTCTTCTCGTTATCCGCCAGGCCTCAACGTCCGCTAATTTCAAGTTACCGCCGCTCATACCTCACCTGTCTTTCAACAACATCTTTGCCTCTGTACTTCCACCTCGACTGACATCTCTGCCCAAACTCTTTGCCTTTACAAATGTCTGCTTGTGTCTGTATATGTGCGGATGGATAAGTGTGTGTGTGCGAGTGCATACCTGTCCTTTTTTCCCCCTAAGGTAAGTCTTTCCACTCCGGGGATTGGAATGACTCCTTACCCTCTCCCTTAAAACCCACATCCTTTCGTCTTTCCCTCTCCTTCCCTCTTTCCTGATGAGGCAACAGTTTGTTGCAAAAGCTTGAATTTTGTGTGTATGTTTGTGTTCGTTTGTGTGTCTGTTGACCTGCCAGCACTTTCATTTGGTAAGTCACATCATCTTTGTTTTATATATATATATATATATATATATATATATATATATATATATATATATATATATATATATATATATAATAGAAGGAAACATTCCACGAAGGAAAAATATATTTAAAAACAAAGATGATGTGACTTACCAAACGAAAGTGCTGGCAGGTCGACAGACACACAAACAAACACAAACATACACACAAAATCCAAGCTTTCGCAACCAACGGTTGCCTCGTCAGGAAAGAGGGAAGGAGAAGGAAAGACAAAAGGATATGGGTTTTAAGGGAGAGGGTAAGGAGTCATTCCAATCCCGGGAGCGGAAAGACTTACCTTAGGGGGAAAAAAGGACAGGTATACACTTGCACACACACACATATCCATCCACACATACACAGACACAAGCAGACATTTGTAAAGGCAAAACCCCACCTTAAAACCCATATCCTTTTGTCTTTCCTTCTCCTTCCCTCTTTCCTGACGAGGCAACCGTTGGTTGCGAAAGCTTGGATTTTGTGTGTATGTTTGTGTTTGTTTGTGTGTCTGTCGACCTGCCAGCACTTTCGTTTGGTAAGTCACATCATCTTTGCCTTTACAAATGTCTGCTTGTGTCTGTGTATGTGTGGATGGATATGTGTGTGTGTGCAAGTGTATACCTGTCCTTTTTTCCCCCTAAGGTAAGTCTTTCCGCTCCCGGGATTGGAATGACTCCTTACCCTCTCCCTTAAAACCCATATCCTTTTGTCTTTCCTTCTCCTTCCCTCTTTCCTGACGAGGCAACCGTTGGTTGCGAAAGCTTGGATTTTGTGTGTATGTTTGTGTTTGTTTGTGTGTCTGTCGACCTGCCAGCACTTTCGTTTGGTAAGTCACATCATCTTTGTTTTTAAATATATATATATATATATATATATATATATATATATATATATATATATATATATATATATATATATAATAGAAGGAAACATTCCAAGTAGGAAAAATATACCTAAAAACAAAGATGATGTGACTTACCAAATGAAAGTGCTGGCAGGTCGACAGACACACAAACGAACAAAAGCTTGAATTTTGTGTGTATGCTTGTGTTCGTTTGTGTTTCTGTCGACCTGCCAGCACTTTCATTTGGTAAGTCACATCATCTTTGTTTTTAGGTATATATATATATATATATATATATATATATATATATATATATATATATATATATATATATATATATATATATATATAAGAGTTTTTTTTTAAAATTATACAATGAAAAAGGCTTGTCCGTTGTCACAACACAAGTACCATAATTCCTGTCTGCAACAACTCCAATTGCAAATGTTCTATAACAGATAAGGTCTCTGTCATAGTAAGCCTCCAATCCTGCTAGAGGCTTTTCATTACCCCTTACAACAGCAATAGTCATCCATGAATTCCCTGGTGCTACTTCATTTGTTGTACAAGAAAAATTAATCTTACAGCCAACAAATGTTATTGGCCCACTCAGGATCTCCTGTTGAGACACTGGGTTTGGTGTCTCATCAAAACTGATAACAGTCTTGTACACTGGAATTCTGCTCCTCCTTGCATATCTTCTACGACGGTACGGCATGGCTGTGTGCTCCGTGCGGCTGCCTCGAGTCGAATGAGCATGCTGCTGCCTGTGCGCCGAGACCCCAGCGCCAAGCGCCGGAAGTCCCAATAAGATAGCGCGGTCACGTGACTTTTGATTTTCCAGCAACACGGGCCTAGTAATACTAGGGCCCGTGTTGCGCTCTCTCTCACACAATTGACCAACTCCACTTCCCCCCCCCCTGCCTCGCTAAGCGGCTAAGTCCCGTTCAAGGTCATGCGCCTATACGGCGAACACACAGCCAATTACACATTGATCTTGCCAAAAGCCGAGAAGCGATTGTTCTTAGTGTTTTAGCTCTCAGGGGCACTCTGGGATGCTCTCTGGGTCACTCTGGGATGCTCTCTGGGACACTCTGGGATTCTCTATGGGTCACTCTGTTCACAATGTGACAAAAATGTGTAGTTGAGCTGTCAACTTAAATTATTCCTTATCAAACTTATGTTTTTTTTAATGGACCTCCAATATTTTTTCTTCGGCAATCCATAGCATGTCAAAGCACATACACAATGGTGTTGATTGCATTGCAATATTCCCATTACATCCCGAGATATTAAGACACGAAGTTGTCGCTTGAAACACCTGACATGCGCTGCTAGTGCACGTTCTGAGGCTCAGGCGTGAACCCCATGCTGCCCGTAATCGCGATGTGATTGACATGCGTAATCACACTTCCATACTTATCAAGAGGTCCGAAACGAATAATATGGTCTGCTGCCATCCTGCGTTAACGTTGTACATTCCAGCAGGTATTTATCCCATGGGCTAGGGGTGATGCGGTTCTGTAACATATCTGTGTACCGCAATGTTAGTCACAAGGTTAACTTCGCTTATCGTTAATCCGTTACTAAAAAGGTAATGCCGTTCAATGTTAAAACTTTACTTTACTGTAGATCTAGCGCAAATGACAGTTAATCATTCACTTGTAATAGTAAAATTCATGTTGATGGTTTTAGTGAAACGAGCAAGTGGACTAAAAGTTTTACCGTTGTTTAGGTAAAAATGTTTTGATTTGGGAGTTTCATGTAGGACATAGAAGGTGAATGTAAACATGTTTAACCAATTAGTTGTATTATCACATAATTATCAATGTTATGTTTATCTAATGCGTTAAATGACAAATTGTTGCAAACAAATGTTTCTTAACATCACTGGGTAAAATGGCCCTTTGTAGAAACTTCCACTGTGATACCAGCACTACATACTAAACGTAGCGTTCGCATCTCATGCTCAAAGTGATGCTCATTGGCTTGCATACATAGGGTCACTCTGCGGATGAAGGATGCCCTACTTCATGCTACTGTTTCCTCTTTGATGGCTGTACAAGCATCAATAATGCGTTGCTTCATGTCCTCTGGTGTTGTTGGTTCATGTTGGTAAACAGCATCCTTCACTGCTTCCCAAAGAAAATAATCCAGCGGTGTAAGGTCCGGAGATCGGGCAGGCCACCTAACTGGGCCACCTCATCCAATCCACCCACCAGGGAACTTACGGTTCAGAAGTCGTCGCGCTCGTAAGGCGTTATGTGCAGGGCATCCGTCATGCTGATACCATATGACCATTCTCTGGTTCAGAAGTACGGTGTCCAAGAGAACAGGAAGATTGTGTCATATAAATCTGGAGTATTGTCTGCTAGTTTGGATGCCATTTATAAAGAAAGGCCCGATAATGGTATCTCCAATAATCCCACACCAAACATTAACTTTCCACGGACGTTGGTGCTCTACCTGATGGAGCCATTTTGGATTGTCTGCGGACCAATAATGCATATTCCTCATATTGACAATTCCTTTGTTGGAGAATGATGCCTCGTCGGTAAAGAGAACATCTGCAAAAATATTTGGATTAGTCAGAAGTTTTTGCTGAGCCCACCGACAAAATGTTACCCTATTGCGGAAGTCATTTCCATGAAGATCCTGGTGTAAATGAACATGGTAAGGATGAAATTTATGAGGTTTAAGAATACGCTGTGCACTCAATTTCGACACACTAATTTCACGTTAATTTGACGTGTGCTGATTTGAGGATTCACAGCCATGGTAGTGAGCACAGCAACTCCAGCACGTTCATCTGTGCATGCTCTAGGACGATGTCGAGGTCTTGAATTTAAGCTTCCTGTTTCACATAGACGAGATGTGAGATGACCAAACATCCGGTGCGAAAGCGATGGCTTGTCAGGGAATCGTCTTCTGTATAGTCGTTCCACCTGAACAGCATTTCGTCCACCTACAACAGGGTACAGTACAGGTATGTAGAGTAGGGTAGAAAACAGACATATTAACTTAATAATCATAGTGTTCGCTAACAGTACTATCAACAAACAAGCAATCTCATAACGTATTTCCCATCAACGTACATTCTCCATAGATCAGCAGCATTTCTACCATATCTTCATGTGTGTACATTATACTATACAGTATAAGTTCCACAACACGTTTATTCACAATGTGTGCTACCTCTGTGCCGTCACTAGATTACTCTGATGCACGACTGCATTGGCAAGCGGTGTACTGCACGCCAAAGCAACAACAAATGGGATGCTCGGAGGGTGGTGGAGTACAGGAGTTTGCATGGGTTGTAAATCATAAACAAGGCAAAGTGGTAACTGTGGCAGTAATGGGAACTACGTTGGACACTTCACTAGGTAGAGCCAGGCACTGCGCGACAGGCACAATGGGTCATATAACGCATTAGATAAACCTTATTGTGGGTGTGCAGGATAAATAAGACAACCTGACGGGTGTACACCAATCGGTACTGGTTCACATTGTGTACGTAGATACGTAAAACGTGCAAGAGGGAAACCATTATGTGCTTATAAGAGTTGATAGCAGCAGACCGTATTATTCGTTTTGGGCCTCTTGATAAGTATAGAGGTGTGATTACACATGTCAATCACATCACGATTATGGGCAGCATGGGGTTCACGCCTGAGCCTCAGGAGGTGCGCTAGCAGCGCATGTCAGGTGTTTCAAAAGTCAACTTCTCGTCTCAATATCTAGGGATGTAATGGGAATATTGCGAAGCAATCAACGCCATTGTGTATATGCTTTGTCATGCTATCGATTGCTGAAGAAAAAATATAGGAGGTCCATTTCAAAAACATAAGTTTGTGTTAAAAAACACATATACTTTCGTTTTAGAATGTTTCCAAATATGTACATTCAAGGGCCCCAGCCCTACATTGATACCGGTGAAAGTCGTTTTCCAATAGCTGTTATTGTTCCAGAGATATTTTGGGTGGACAAGATAGCTGGGACACCCTGTATATAGGCAGGATAAAATTGTATGGTGGATTACGGTAGAAAGGAGAAGGTGAATACAAAGTGAAACTACTTGCAAAAACAGAAAGAGAAAATAAGATGACAGAAAAGATTTCGAAATGCATCAGTGACAATAACAAACGTAATTGTTGGGTTCAAATTAATGCTATGAATATAATAGAGGTAAACATTCCACGTGGGAAAAATATATCTAAAAACAAAGATGATGTGACTTACCAAACGAAAGCACTCACAGGTTGATAGACACACAAACAAACATAAACATACACACAAAATTCAAGCTTTCGCAACCAACGGTTGCTTCATCAGCAAAGAGGGAAGGAGAGGGAAAGACGAAAGGATGTGGGTTTTAAGGGAGAGGGTAAGGAGTCATTCCAATCCCGTGAGCGGAAAGACTTACCTTAGGGGGAAAAAAGGACAGGTATGCACTCGCACACACACACTTATCCATCCGCACATACACAGACACATGCAGACATTTGTAAAGGCAAAGAGTTTGGGCAGAGATGTCAGTTAAGGCGGAAGTACAGCGGCAAAGATGTTGTTGAAAGACAGGTGAGGTATAAGCGGCGGCAACTTGAAATTAGCGGAGGTTGAGGCCTGGCGGATAATGAGAAAGAGGTTATACTGAAGGGCGAGTTCCTATCTCCTGAGTTGTGACAGGTTGGTGTTAGTGGGAAGTATCCAGATAACCCGGACGGTGAAACACTGCACCAAGATGTGCTGGCCGTGCACCAAGGCATGTTTAGCCACAGGGTGATCCTCATTACCAACAAACACTGTCTGCCTGTGTCCATTCATGTGAATGGTCAGTTTGTTGCTGGTCATTCCCACATAGAAAGCTTCGGTGTAGGCAGGTCAGTTGGTAAATCACATGGGTGCTTTCGCACATGGCTCTGCCTGTGATCGTGTACACCTTCCAGGTTACAGGACTGGAGTAGGTGGTGGTGGGAGGGTGCATGGGACAGGTTTCACACCGGGGGCGGTTACAAGGGTAGGAGCCAGAGGGTAGGGAAAGTGGTTTGGGGATTTCATAGGGATGAACTAAGAGGTTACGAAGGTTAGGTGGATGGCGGAAAGACACTCTTGGTGGAGTGGGGAGGATTTCATGAAGGGTGGATCTCATTTCAGGGCACGATTTGAGGAAGTCGTATCCCTGCTGGAGAGCCACATTCAGAGTCAGATCCAGTCCCGGAAAGTATCCTGTCACAAGTGGGGCACTTTTGGGGTTCTTCTGTGGGAGGTTCGGGGTTTGAGGGGATGAGGAAGTGGCTCTGGTTATTTGCTTCTGTACCAGGTTGGGAGGGTAGTTGCGGGATGCGGAAGCTGTTTTCAAGTTGTTGGTGTAATGGTTCAGAGATTCCGGACTGGAGCAGATTCGTTTGCCACGAAGACCTAGGCTGTAGGGAAGGGACCGTTTGATGTGGAATGGGTGGCAGCTGTCATAATGGAGGTACTGTTGCTTGTTGGTGGGTTTGATGTGGACAGACATGTGAAGCTGGCCATTGGACAGATGGAGGTCAACGTCAAGGAAAGTGGCATGGGATTTGGAGTCGGACCAGATGAATCTGATGGAACCAGAGTTGAGGTTGGAGAGGAAATATTGGAGTTCTTCTTCACTGTGAGTCCAGATCATGAAGATGTCATCAATAAATCTGTACCAAACTTTGGGTTGGCAGGCCTGGGTAACCAAGAAGGCTTCCTCTAAGCGACCCATGAATAGGTTGGCATACTAGGGGGCCATCCTGGTACCCATGGCTGTTCCCTTTAATTGTTGGTATGTCTGGCCTTCGAAAGTGAAGAAGTTGTGGGTCAGGATGTAGCTGGCTAAGGTAATGAGGAAAGAGGTTTTAGGTAGGGTGGCAGGTGATCGGCTTGAATGGAAGTGCTCCATTGCAGCGAGGCCCAGGACGTGCAGAATATTTGTGTATAAGAAATTGGCATCAATGGTTACAAGAATGGTTTCCGGGGGTAATAGATTGGATAAGGATTCCAGACGTTCGAGAAAGTGGTTGGTGTCTTTGATGAAGGATGGGAGACTGCATGTAATGGGTTGAAGGTGTTGATCTACGTAGGCCGAGATACATTCTGTGGGGGCTTGGTAACCAGCTACAATGGGGCGGCCGGGATGATTGGGTTTGTGAATTTTAGGAAGAAGGTAGAAGGTAGGGGTGAGGGGTGTCGGTGGGGTCATGAGGTTGATGGAGTCAGGTGAAAGGTTTTGTAGGGGGCCTAAGGTCCTGAGGATTCCTTGAAGCCTCGCCTGGATATCAGGAATGGGATTACCTTGGCAAACTTTGTATGTAATGTTGTCTGAAAGCTGACACAGTCCCTCAGCCACATACTCCCGACGATCAAGTACCACGGTCGTGGAACCCTTGTCTGCTGGAAGAATGACGATGGATCGGCCAGCCTTGAGATCATGGAAAGCCTGGGCTTCAGCAGTGGTGATGTTGGGAGTAGGATTAAGTTTTTTTTAAGAAGGATTGAGAGGCAAGGCTGGAAGTCAGAAATTCCTGGAAGGTGTGGAGAGGGTGATTTTGAGGAAGAGGAGGTGGGTCCTGCTGTGACGGAGGACGGAACTGTTCCAGACAGGGTTCAATTTGGATAGTGTCTCGGGGAGTTGGATCATTAGGAGGATGATTAGGATCATTTATCTTTATGGCACAGTGATATTTCCAGCAGAGAGTACGAGTGTAGGACAGTAAATCTTTGACAAGGGCTGTTTGGTTGAATCTGGGAGTGGATTGGGAGAGAGGTTTGGAGGAAAGGTTAACTACTGAATTAGGGTGTTATGGTTCCAGATTGTGTTGACTGGGATTTAGAGGTTTTGGGTGGAGTGTAGCTGGAAGTGGGAGATTGAGTAGATGGGAGAGACTGGGACTATATGCAATGAGAGGAGGTTGAGGTTTGTTGGAAAGATTGTGAAGGGTGAATGAGTTGCCTTTCCGGAGGTTGGAAACCAGGAGATTGGATAGTTTTTTGAGGTGGAGGGTGGCATGCTGTTCTAATTTGCGGTTGGCCTGTAGGAGGATGCTCTGAACAGCCGGTGTGGTTGTGGGAGAGGAAAGATTGAGGAATTTTATTAAGGATAGGGGTTGACGGGTTTGTTCATTGACTGAGTTGATGTGTAGGTGAAGGATTAGGTGGGTGAGGGCAATGGATTGTTCAGTTTGGAACTGGTATAGGGACTGATGGGAAGAAGGGTTACAGCCAGAGATGGAAACTTGAAGTGTGAGGCAATTGGGGGTAATGCCAAATGTCAGACAAGCCTGAGAAAATAAAATACGGGAGCGTAATCTGGCTAGGGCAAAGGCATGTTTGCGGAGGGAATGTAAATAAAACTTAATGGGGTCGTTGTGGGGGTGTTGTGAGGGTGACATGGTATTAGAAGGTGGAAAGTGTAACATGAGGCTGAAATGAAAATGAAAATAAAAATATGTGGGGAGAGATAAAGGTGAACTAGAAAGCAACTGGAGATCTGCTGTGAAAAAAGGCGAAAACGTGTTGGTTAAAACTGCGCTATATTGATTCTGTGGTGAACTTGGGTTGGTAGACAACGATGTGCACAAAGGTTATGTGGTTGTGTTGCCGCCAAAACACGTTAAAGGATGGAGAAATTCGGGAAAATTTCGAAAAAACTGCGTGTAAATGTATTAAAAGGAGTGATTTTGTGGTGGCAGATTGTGAAAATGAGGCTAACAATTGTCTGACGAAGAAATAATGACGTTAACAACTGTGGGAAGCGGCTAAAAATGATCAGTGATGTGGGAAAAACGGAAATGGAAATAAAGGGAAAGTTATTAGAACTAGCTGAAATGGTTGTTTAATAGGTGTAAGAAACTGTTTGTAAACTGTAAACGGTGGATTTTATAGCAGCGGAAGAGTTGAAAGCGGAAAAAATTTTTTGGTTACGGTTTGAAAGTGGGTTACGTATTATTGAGTATATATAGGCGGGATAAAATTGTATGGCGGATTACGGTAAAAAGGAGAAGGTGAATACAAAGTGAAACTACTTGCAAAAACAGAAAGAGAAAATAAGATGACAGAAAAGATTTCGAAATGCAACAGTGACAATAACAAACGTAATTGTTGGGTTCAAATTAATGCTATGAATATAATAGAGGGAAACATTCCACGTGGGAAAAATATATCTAAAAACAAAGATGATGTGACTTACCAAACGAAAGCACTCACAGGTTGATAGACACATAAACAAACACAAACATACACACAAAATTCAAGCTTTCGCAACCAACGGTTGCTTCATCAGGAAAGAGGGAAGGAGAGGGGAAGACGAAAGGATGTGGGTTTTAAGAGAGAGGGTAAGGAGTCATTCCAATCCTGGGAGTGGAAAGACTTACCTTAGGGGGGAAAAAGGACAGGTATGCACTCACACACACACACACTAATCCATCCACACATAAACAGACACAAGCAGACGTTTGTAAAGGCAAAGAGTTTGGGCAGAGATGTCAGTCGTGGCAGAAGTGCAGAGGCAAAGATGTTGTTGAAAGACAGGTGAGGTATGAGCAGTGGCAACTTGAAATTAGCTGAGGTTGAGGCCTGGCGGATGACGAAAAGAGAGGATATACTGAAGGGCAAGTTCCTCTCTCCGGAGTTCTGACAGGTTGGTGTTAGTGGGAAGTATCCAGATAACCCGGACGGTGTAACACTGTGCTAAGATGTGCTGGCCGTGCACCAAGGCATGTTTAGCCACAGGGTGATCCTCATTACCAACTAACACTGTCTGCCTGTGTCCATTCATGCAAATGGACAGTTTGTTGCTGGTCATTCCCACATAGAAAGCTTCAGTATAGGCAGGTCAGTTGGTAAATCACATGGGTGCTTTCACACGTGGCTCTGCCTTTGATCGTGTACACCTTCCGGGTTACAGGACTGGAGTAGGTGGTGGTGGGAGGGTGCATGGAACAGGTTTTATGCCGGGGGCGGTTACAAGGGTAGGAGCCAGAGGGTAGGGAAGGTGGTTTGGGGATTTCATAGGGATGAACTAAGAGGTTACGAAGGTTAGGTGGACGGCGGAAAGACACTCTTGGTGGAGTGGGGAGGATTTCATGATGGACGAATCTCATTTCAGGGCACGATTTGAGGAATCCGTATCCCTGCTGGAGAGCCACATGCAGAGGCTGATCCAGTCCCGGAAAGTATCCTGTCACAAGTGGAGCACTTTTGGGGTTCTTCTGTGGGAGGTTCTGGGTTTGAGGGGATGAGGAAGTGGCTCTGGTTATTTGCTTCTGTACCAGGTTGGGAGGGTAGTTGCGGGATGCGAAAGCTGTTTTCAGGTTGTTGATGTAATGGTTCAGGGATTCCGGACTGGAGCTGATTCGTTTGCTACAATGACCTAGGCCGTAGGGAAGGGACCGTTTGATGTGGAATGGGTGGCAGCTGTCATAATGGAGGTACTGTTGCTTGTTGGTGGGTTTGATGTGGACAGACGTGTGAATCTGGCCATTGGACAGATGGAGGTCAACGTCAAGGAAAGTGGCAATTTTTAGCCTCATTTTCACAATCTGCCGCCACAAAACCACTCCTTTTAATACACTTACACGCAGTTTTTTCGAAATTTTCCCGAATTTCTCCATCCTTTAACGTGTTTTGGCGGCAACACAACCACATAATCTTTGTGCACATTGCTGTCTACCAACCCAAGTTCACCACAGGATCACCATAGCCCAGCTTTAACCAACACTTGTTCGCCTTTTTTCACAGCAGATCTTCATTTACCCTCTAGTTCACCTTTCTCTCTCCCCATATATTTTTATTTTCATTTTCATTTCAGCCTCATGTAATACTTTCCACCTTCTAATACCATGTCACCCTCACAACACCCCCACAACGACCCCATTAAGTTTTATTTACATTCCTTCCGCAAACATGCCTTCGCCCTAGCCAGATTACGCTCCCATATTTTATGTTCTCAGGCTTGTCTGACATCTGGCATTACCCCCAATTGCCTCACACTTCAAGTTCCCATCTCCAGCTGTAACCGTTGTTTCCATCAGTCCCTATACCAGTTCCAAACTGAATAATCCATTGCCCTCACCCACATAATCCTGCACCTACACATCAACTCAGTCAATGAACACACCCGTCAACTCCTATCCTTAATAAAATTCCTCAATCTTTCCTCTCCCACAACCACACCGGCTGTTCAGAGCATCCTCCTACAGGCCAACCGCAAATTAGAACAGCATGCCACTCTCCACCTCAAAAAACTATCCAATCTCATGGTTTCCCACCTCTGGAAAGGCAACTCACTCACCCTGCACAAACTTTCCAGCAAACCTCAACCTCCTCTCATTGCATGCAGTCCCAGTCTCTCCCATCTACTCAATCTCCCACTTCCAGCTCCACTCCCCTCAAAACCTCAAAATCCCAGTCAACACAATCTGGAACCATAACACCCTAATTCAGTAGTTAACCTTTCCTCCAAACCTCTCTCCCAACCCGAAACCTCTGTCCTATCCGAAGGCCTCACCTTCATCCCCACTCCCAGATTCAACGAAACAGCCCTTGTCAAATATTTACTGTCCCACACTCGTACTCTCTGCTGGAAATATCACTTTGCCAAGAAAGAAAAATGATCCTAATCCAACTCCTAATGATCTAACTCCCCAAGACACTATCCAAATTGAGCCCTGTCTGGAACAGTTCCGTCCTCCGTCACAGCCTGACCTACCTCCCCTTCCTCAAAATCACCCTCTCCAAACCTTCCAGGAATTTCTGACTTCCAGCCTTGCCTCTCAATCCTACTTAAAAAACCTTAATCCTACTCCCAACATCACCACTGCTGTAGCCCAGGTTATCCTTGATCTGAAGGCTGACCGATCCATCGTCATTCTTCCAGCGGACAAGGGTTCCATGACCGTGGTACTTGATCATTGGGAGTATGTGGCTAAGGGACTGTGTCAGCTTTCAGACAACACTACATACTAAGTTTGCCAAGGTAATCCCATTCCTGATATCCAGGCGGAGCTTCAAGGAATCCTCAGAACCTTAGGCCCCCTACAAAACCTTTCACCTGACTCCATCAACCTCATGACCCCACCGACACCCCTCACCCCTACCTTCTACCTTCTTCCTAAAATTCACAAACCCAATCATCCCGGCCGCCCCATTGTAGCTGGTTACCAAGCCCCCACAGAACGTGTCTCTGCCTACGTAGATCAACACCTTCAACCCATTACATGCAGTCTCCCATCCTTCATCAAAGACACCAACCACTTACTCGAATGCCTGGAATTCTTATCCAATCTATTACCCCCGGAAACCATCCTTGTAACCATTGATGCCACTTCCTTATACACAAATATTCCACACGTCCAGGGCCCTGTTGTGATGGAGCACTTCATTTCACGCTGATCACCCGCCACCCTACCTAAAACCTCTTTCCTCATTACCTTAGCCAGCTTCATCCTGACCCACAACTTCTTCACTTTCGAAGGCCAGACATACCAACAATTAAAGGGAACAGCCATGGGTACCAGGATGGCCCCCTCGTACGCCAACCTATTCATGGGTCTCTTAGAGGAAGCCTTCTTGGTTACCCAGGCCTGCCAATCCACAGTTTGGTACAGATTTATTGATGACATCTTCATGATCTGGACTCACAGTGAAGAAAACTCCATAATTTCCTCTCCAACCTCATCTCCTTTGGTTCCATCAGATTCACCTGGTCCTACTCCAAATCCCATGCCACTTTCCTTGAAGTTGACCTCCATCTGTCCAATTGGCAGCTTCACACGTCTGTCCACATCAAACCCACCAACAAGCAACAGTACCTCCATAATGACAGCTGCCACCCATTCCACATCAAACAGTCCCTTCCCTACAGCCTAGGTCATCGTGGCAAATGAATCAGCTCCAGTCCGGAATCCCTGAACCATTGCACCAACAACCTGAAAACAGCTTTCGCATCCTGCAACTACCCTCCCAACCTGGTACAGAAGCAAATAACTAGAGCCACTTCCTCATCCCCTCAAACCCAGAACCTCCCACAGAAGAACCCCAAAAGTGCCCCACTTGTGACAGGATACTTTCCGGGACTGGATCTGACTCTGAATGTGGTTCTCCAGCAGGGATACGACTTCCTCAAATCGTGCCCTGAAATGAGATCCACCCTTCATGAAATCCTCCCCACTCCACCAAGAGTGTCTTTCCGCCGTCCACCTAACCTTCGTAACCTCTTAGTTCATCCCTATGAAATCCACAAACCACCTTCCCTACCCTCTGGCTCCTACCCTTGTAACCACCCCCAGCGTAAAACCTGTTCCATGCACCCTCCCACCACCACCTACTCCAGTCCTGTAACCCGGAAGGTGTACACGATCAAAGGCAGAGCCACGTGTGGAAGCACCCATGTGATTTACCAACTGACCTGCCTATACTGAAGCTTTCCATGTGGGAATGACCAGCAACAAACTGTCCATTCGCATGAATGGACACAGGCAGACAGTGTTTGTTGGTAACGAGGATCATTCTGTGGCTAAACATGCCTTAGTGCACGGCCAGCACATCTTGGCACAGTGTTACACCGTCCGGGTTATCTGGATACTTCCCACTAACACAAACCTGTCAGAACTCCAGAGATGGGAACTTGCCCTTCAGTATATCCTCTCTTCACGTTATCCGCCATGCCTCAACCTCTGCTAATTCCAAGTTGCCGCCGCTCATACCTCACCTGTCTTTCAACAACATCTTTGCCTCTGTACTTCCGCCTCGACTGACATCTCTGCCCAAACTCTTTGCCTTTACAAATGTCTGCTTGTGACTGTGTATGTGCGGATGGATATGTGTGTGTGTGTGTGTGTGTGTGTGTGTGTGGGTGTATACCTGTCCTTTTTTCCCCCTAAGGTAAGTCTTTCCACTCTCGGGATTGGAATGACTCCTTACCCTCTCCCTTATAACCCACATCCTTTCGTCTTTCCCTCTCCTTCCCTCTTTGCTGATGCAGCAACTGTTGGTTGCGAAAGCTTGAATTTTGTGTGTATGTTTGTGTTTGTTTTTGCTTCTATCGACATGCCAGCACTATATATATATTACTGGTGAGCAAGAATACCATAAATCTGTTTACTTTTTGAAGAAGTTATCAAAAGTAATTTAAGCATCCCTTTTCCACATTGACAATTATATATAAATTCCCAATTTGCACTTCCTAATATATCAACAAACATACTTATGTATTTTCCTTTTGCCCTCATATCATTACTACTTTAGGTTCTTCAATTTTAACTGGTTGCCCCTTACAGAGTGTAAGGTGGCTTGCAGAGTATGGATGTAGATGGATGTAGATGTAGAGTAGTGGCTCACGATCTTCAGTACCACTTCCTGCAAGTCTGATTGTAAAATATTCCCTATGGAAATTCACAACAATATTGTCTATGCAGGCATACTTATGTGTGGCACGGTTATTTGTACAATAGAGGTCTACTGATTTTAGCCTATTCAAGAATATCCTAGTGACTAGCCTCTGTGTGTTTGCCATTTCTATGTTGAAATCACCACATATAGCAGTTCTTGTCTTACTCTTCAATATCATTTTAATTATTTATTCACATTTTTCAGTAAACAACTTTACATCATCATCTGGTGACCTATATAAACTAACTATCACTATATTTTCATTCATTAGTTTTACATAACTAAACTCTGATCTAGTTCTGAGGAGTACATAGCTACATCAGTTCTGGAAAACTTTATTCCTTCTTTGACAAAAATTCCAGCCCCACCATTCTTTCTCTGTTTTCTACATATCATGTCTCCCACAACATACCCTCGGGGAGCAAATATATTTACTTGTTCTTGGGTTAACCAGTGCTCATATACACATATAATATCTACATGCTCAGTGTTACATAAATGTTCTAATTCTAAAATCTTATTTCTAATACAAGATATGTTAAATTGTAGAAAAGTAAGTATTTTGTCTGTGTCTGTATACCTCTGAGAAAAATTTGACTCTATATTTGAAGTTGTAGGTTCAGTTAATGTCTTTAATCTTGGTGCACTGTGATCATCTGCATTATGATAGTCATATACCTGTTCATCCACTTGTTGACTCACTTTGTTAACTGCTTCCTTCTGTGAAAGCACCACTGATCCCACCAAAAACCCTGGTCCCTTAGTTGTGGTTTCTTTCTTCGGGTTGACTACCATATTCCGACTGTTGGTATTCTCACTCCTTGAGTTTGAGTTGCCATTCTTCTTTCTGCAAGTAGATCTCTCTTCTTATATGGTGTCTTTTTTCCTGACACATCATTTGCTACTTCTTCTAACTTTTGCACTGATCTCTTGGGTATGTTTATTTCTTGAGTAATTGTGCTCTCCACACATACAGAATTCACTTTTAAGGATTCTGTTGTTATTTGTGCAGGAGTTGTCTCAGTAACAATTCTCACTGATTTCTTATCTGAAACTGCAGTTTCCTTCTGTTTAAGTTCTATTGCTGTTTTGTACACTTCCCTGTTTGTTTCCATTGATTCACGAATTCTTGTTGCAATTAGTTCTTTACCAGTTGCATTTAGGTGCTGTCCATGTGCTTGTATATACTTCCTTGTTACTAGGAGTATTAATAAAACAAGTGTTAGGGAAGCCTTTCACTTTTTTTTAGTTTTCTGTTTGTGGATTGAATTTCTTAGTTTACACAAGACCATTTAGGCAGATCATGCCTGTGTGGTACTCCAACCACAATCACATTTGTATTCTGTAATGCTGGCAAGGCTTTTTGTAGTGAATGAATTGCCAAATTGGCTTAATTCTTTGCTACCTCATTAGCCCCCGCCCAAATAACTGCACAATTTTCATTTGTCAGCTTATGCATTTTTGTAATATTACGCTAGTGGGGGCACCTGGTATCACCTTCCCTTCGACGTCAAATTTATTTGAAGTTAAATTTAAAATGTTTCTTGTACAGTCTCTGCCATGGTTATCAGAGGCAACGAATATTTTGGGTCTCCTACTCACTAACAGACTCTCAGGAGCAAAAGTTTGCACTTTCATTGCTGCACCCTTAGATTGATTTCCTTTTAGAACTGCGTTCTGTGTTGTGATATGCACACTGTGTTGTGAATTGTGCTTTATGCTGGATGCCTCAAATCTGTAGTTTTTACACATTTCTTTCCGATTCTCGCCTCTGGAATTTGTTTCATAGAACACAAATAATTGTTTTTGAACATTTAACTTCCTTTCTGTTATGTTGGTAATCTGGCTTCTTGGTTCTTTTGTTTGCATACATTGAGTATGACAAGTAGACTATCTTTGCTTTTGATGTTCACTTTCTGAAATGTGTTTCATGTAATGTGTTGTTATCAGAATATAAGTATTATGAACAATCTGTTATTTAGTAAATATGTGCAGTGAACTATGTTTGTTATGTATGTGGGAAAGGGGGGGGGAAGAAGATAAATAACTGAAGAAGCTTGTTAGGTCATGTGCCTGTATTGTATATGAAACTTGTCTTTATTTGTGTTTCTGTCAACTTCATCAGCATTTGAATTCTCATTTTTTTCAGAAGAAATCAGTCACATTTTCTAGTGCTTTGAATTTGAGTGTCTGAAAATGGCTTCAAATGTATATTTGACAAAAACCACTACTCCAGTGATAGACAAACTGAGAAACAAGGATAATTATAACACGTGGGAGTTCGGAATGAAACTCAATCTAATGCGTGAGAAATTTTGGGATTATACCATAGGTGCAAGTACTGCTGCAAATGCAGAAGGATATTGATGTGTGGACACTTATTCTTTTGCATGTGGATAAATCTCTATGTGCACATGTGGAAAACACAACAAAAGCAAGGGAAGCTTGGGATACTTTGGAAAAACTGCTTGCTGGTAAGAATAAAACCAGATAGATGAATCTCTGGGATGTTCTGCTGGATACTACATAATCCAGATGCGAAGGAAATATTCAAAATTACATTACTCACATTTTGGATGTAGCCAATAAACTGCAGAACATGGGCAAACCAGTTGATGATGGGCTAATTGCACTGATTATGCTTAGAGGTTTACCAAAAGTTTATTTACCATACTGGATGGGTATAGAGTTCAGTACAATGGACGAAAATTTCACATCAGAAAATATCAAAGCAAAGTTGCTCAATGGTAGTGTGGAAGAATACCTCAAGTTGGACAAAGATGGAAGTGATAATGCCCTGTTTACAAAGAATTATAAGAAATCACAACAGGGTTTCTCAAAAGTCAAGCAAGAAAAGAAGAGAGTGAAATGTTTCAATTGCTGGAAGTATGGTCACTTCAAGTCTGAATGTCCACAGAAGAAAGAATTGTCAAAGAAAGAATCAAAGGGAACAGAAAAGTCATCGTTTTGTGCACTTGGTATGTCAGATTTATATCAGAATGAGTGGATCCGTGATTCCAGAGCATCATCACACATGACATCAAGAAAGGAATGGCTTAAAGATTTTGAAACAGAAAATAGCAAACAAAAAATTGTGAAGTGTGCTGATAATGTTGAATTAGTGAGCGAAGGGAAAGGTGATCTTATAGTCAGTTCATCAGATCTATCCTCAATAAAGAATGTTATTTTGTCCCTGGCTTAGTGACTAATTTGTTGTCAGTTTCTGCTTTAGTAAAGAAAGGAATTGATGTTGTTTTTGACAAAGATGGATGTAAGATGCCTAAAAGTGGTGAGATATTTGGTTCTGGATCAGAGTCAAATGGCATTTATAAATTAAAAAATGCTGAACTTGTGTTGTCAGATGAGCATGCTCTTACTGTTAAAAATTTTAGTAATCTGGAAGACGTATGGCACTGTAGACTTGGTCATGTTAGAGTTGACACTGGACTTAAGCTATGTTTACAGAGTGGTGCCATAAAGTTGGAGTGCTGTGACTTTGAAACTCTTGATGCAAATCATTTGTACTAAGTAAGATGTCGAAATACCCATTTCCTAAGACTGGGGGACAACGTGCATCTGAGTTGCTTGGCCTTGTGCATATGGAGTTTTGTGGCCCCATGGAGCAAATATCACATCATATGGCTAAGTACATGTATGTACTAGTGGCTGATTATTCCAGAAGGTCATTCTGTTACTTTCTCAAGAGTGAAGATCAAACATTTGAATTTTTCTGTGAGTTTAAAACTTGGATAGAAAATAGAATTGGTGCAAAGATAAAATCAATTAGATCTGATAATGGCAGTGAATTTGTGAACTCAAATTTTAATTTATTGCTTAGAGAGATTAGAATAGAGCATCAGATTAGTGTGCCCTGTAGCCCAGAACAGAATGGGGTTGTGGAGAGGACCAACAGATCAATTTGTGAGATGGCATGGTGCATGCTATTTGAATCTGGTCTGCCTAAGCAGTATTGGGCAGAGGCATGCAATACAGCTGTTTGCCTAAAGAACCGTTCCACACAGAGCACTTAATGGTAAGACTCCACAGGAATTATGGACTGGAAAAGTATCTTGTTTGAACCATTTAAAGGTGTTTAGATGTCAAGCTCTTCTAAAAATACCAGATCAAAACAGAAGAAAGTGGGATGCCAAAGCTAAAGAACTTGCTTTTGTAGGTTATGATGAAATGACCAAAGGTTACAGACTAATTGATCCACAGAACCCCAAGAAAATAGTGAAAGGCAGGAGTGTTGCTTAGTGGAGAATGAGTGCATGACTGACAATACTGGGACACCAGCTGTTAATAATGAAGATTACTGTATGTTCTGGTCAAGTAAACAATATACTGAATGGGGAGAGGCAGAGGAAGAAGAAGAAATCAGCAGTGCTGGAAGTGACAGAGATCAAGACCCACACTACATCCCAGATGCTCAGTCTGTGGCAGACACAGAAGAGACTGAGGTGCAGCTGATGGATCCTCGTGCTTCAGAAGAGGACCAACCAGTCAGAAGGTCTGCCCGTGTATGCAAAACCAAGGAGTACCTGAATTATGCCAACTATTTAGTGATTTTTCTAATTTGGGAGAAGATCCTGTGAGCTTGGAGGATGCCATGTCAAGGAGTGACAAAGAAGACTGGATAAAGGCCATGAAAGAAGAAATTAATTGTTTCCAAAACAATGGTGTTTGGGAACTTGTGGGTCCACCAAAAAGTAATAAAAGTATTGTAGGTAACAAGTGGGTATTTAAGCTAAAAAGGAATGTGGGTGGTACAGCACTCCACCATGCTAGACTTATTGCTAAAGGGTTTACACAAAAATTTGGCATCGGTTATTGTAAGACTTTTTCACCTGTTGTGAGACATAGCACTCTTAGAGCTCTCGTTAGTTTAACTGTAAATCTTGACCTTAAGATCCCATCATTTTGATATTAAGACTGCTTTTCTGTATGGGAACTTGGAGGAAACTACTCTCATGAAGCAACCAGATGGTTTTGTTTTAAAAGGGAGTGAAGGTAAAGTCTATAAACTAACTAAGGCCGTTTATGGTTTGAAACAATCAGCAAGACAGTGGAACTGAAAAGGCAAAATGTTTGCTTTTAGACCTAGGTTACATTGCATATACTGATGAAGACTGTGTTTATTAAACAGTCAGGTAAAAATGTTGCAATTATTGCTTTATATGTTGATGATTTTTATGTCTTGTGTAATAACAGTGTGATGATAGACAAGTTGTATCAGGAATTGTCTGAGAATTTTTTAGTTAAAGACCTAGGAGAAGCAAAGTCTTGTCTGTGTATGTGTATAACCAGAAACTGGGAGGAAGGTAGTTTAAAACTTGACCAGAAGGGTTATATTACAGATGTGCTGAAATGCTTTGATATGGTCAGTTGTGCTCCTGTTAGAACACCACTGGAAGCTGGATTAAGGCTTTGGGCTATGCAGGGTGATAAAGTTCAAGTGCCATACCAAAAACTTATTGGTTGTTTTGCTGTATATCAGCTCTAATACAAGACCTGACATATCTTATGCCGCAAGTATTTTAAGCCAGTATAATTGTAAGTTTACTAGTGTTCACTGGAAGACAGTAAAAAGGGTGCTTCATTATATCAAGGATACTATAGATTGTGGCTTTGTATTTGACAAAGATTTCAAGAATCTGAATATACCTGGGTTTGTTGATTTGAATTTTGTAGTTGATTTAACTACAGGGTTGTCACAATATGGAAGTGTTTTTCTTTTGGGGAAAACCATAATTTCATGAGAGACCAAGAAACTGAAGGATGTAGCAACCTCAACTACCAAAGATGAGTAATCAGCTTTGAATTCTGCAGCCAAAGAGGTACTTTATTTGAGACAGCTAATAAGTGAATTGTTAAATAATAAGCACCAAAATCTTGTAATCATTTTCCATGACAACCACAGTTCTATTAGACTATCTCAAAATCCTGGTTGCATTCTAGATTAAAGTATGTTTGTGCTAAAGGACATTTTATTAGACAACGTATTAAAAGAAATGAGATTGTCGTTAAGTATTTGCAGTCAAAGGAAATACCTACTGATGTATTAACTAAACCACTTGCCAGAGAGCAACACATGTATCTTGTTCATAAATGAAATTGTTACCAGATTAAGTGGTAGTGTTATGATGATAATCTGGCTCCTTGGTTCTTGTATTTGTATATGTCGAGTATGACAAGTAGACTATCTTTGCTCTTGATGTTCACTCTCTTAAGTGTGCTACATGTAATGTGTTGTTATCAGAATATAAATACTATGAACAATCTGTTACTTATCTTTTTCAATGTCTAACCTTGCTCTGCTAACACTTTCTTACCATTCTGAGTTCATTCTTTAACTTTTTGCACACACACATTTTTAATGGATCTGTTTTGATTTCGTCCATATCATCACATTCAGGATGAAAACAATCTCTGCATTTCCAGCTTTTCACTCTTTTTGTTGCATTTACACACTAGTAATGGAATTTCCTCTTACACTTTGCACAATTCATGCCTTTTCTTGCTGTTTCATTACAGGAACATGTTTTATTTCACACTTCCTCACTTATTTCGTAAATAGTATTCAAATTTTCTTAACTGTTCATGGTCATTGTGCACTATTTAGTTGAAAAACACAATATGTCTCTGTTCTTTCAACAGATTGCTGTACTTTTAGTTATATGCAGAGAGCAATTACTAATCCACATGTATACACCATAATATGTTTAGCTTAAGCTCGTTAAACTCTCAAAGTAACTTATTTTATGCACTAAATGGAAGAAATATATAGAGGATCTGTACAAGGGATATTTACTATAGGGCAATATTATGGAAAAGGAAGAAGATATAGACATAGGTGAGAAGGGAGACATAATTCTGCATGAAGAATTTGACAAAGAACTGAAAGACTAAGTTGAAACAAGGAACCAGGAGAGAGCTATGGTTAGAGCTGCTGACAGCCTCGGGAGAGCCAGCTATAACAAAACTCTTCCACCTGCTGAGCAAGATGTACGAGACGGGCAAATTACCCTCAGACTTCAAGAAGAATATAATAATACCAATTCCAAAGAAAGCAGGTACTGAGAGGTGTGAAAAATTACCAAACTAGTAGTTTAATAAGTCACAGTTGCAAAATAGTAACATGAATCCTTTACAGAAGAGTAGAAAACCTGGTAGAATCCAGCTTCAGCGATTCCAGAGGAATGTAGGAGATACAAGGCAATAGTGACTCTACAACTTCTCGTAGAAGAAAGCTTAAGGAAAGGCCAAACTAGTTTATAGCATTTATAGACTCAGAGAAATCTCAACAATGTTGAGTGGAATACTCTCTTTCAAATTCTAAATATGGCAGGGGTAAAATACAAGGAGCAAAAGGCTATTTACAATTTGTACAGAAACCAGATGGCAGTTACAAGAGTCAAGGGGCCTGAAAGAGAAGCAGTGGTTGAGAAGGGAGTGAGACAGGGTTGTAGCCTATCCCTGATTTTTTTCAATCTGTGTATTGAGCAAGGGGTAAAGATAACAAAAGAAAAATTTTGAGTAGGAATTAAAATACAGGGAGAAGAAATAAAAACTCTGAGGTTTACTGATGACATTACAATTCTGTCAAAGACAGCAAAGGACTTGGAAGAGCAGTTGAATGGGATGGACAGTGTCTTGAAAGGAGGATATAACATGAACATCAACAAAAGCAAAATGATGACAATAGAATGTAGTCAAATTAAGTCAAGTGATGCTGAGGGAATTAGATTATGAAATGAGACACTTAAAGTAATAAATGAGTTTCTGTTTGGTAAGCAAAATAAGTGATGATGATCAAAGTAGGGAGGATATAAAATGTAGACTGCCAATAGCAAGAAAAGCATTTCTGAAGAAGAGAAATTTGTTAACACTGAGTACAGATTTAAATGTCATGAATCCTTTTCTGAAAGTATTTGTATGGAGTACAGCCATATATGGAGGTGAAACATGGATGATAAACAGTTTAGACAAGAAGAGAAATGAAGCTTTTGAAATGTGGCGCTACAGAGGAACAATGAAGATTAGATGGGTGCATCACGTAACTAATGAGGAGGTACTGAACAGAATTGGGGAGAAGAGAAATTTGTGGCACAACCTGACTAGAAGAAGGGATCAGTTGATAGAACACATTCTGAGGCATCAAGGGATTACCAATATAGTACTGGAGGGAAGCGAGGGGGTAAAAATCATAGAGTGAGACCAAGAGCATTAAGCAGATTCACAAGGATGTAGGTTGCACTAGTTACTTGGAGTTAAAGAGGCTTGCACAGGATAGGGTAGCATGGAGGGCTGCATCAAATCAGTCTTCGGACTGAAGAACACATCAACAACAGTTGATCTCTTGGCAGAAAGTGAGGAACTGTCACATGTACAAGAGGTTGAGGGAAGTGAGGTAGTGCCCATCAGTGTAGATAATTTTGGGTCCAAGGAAGAAGTGCTATCATGAGGTGCACTGACACCCAACCTGGAAGTGATGGAGGAAGAAGAGATGGATAGGGATTTTAGCATAAAGTGTTCTAAGCCAGGACTGTATGCTGATTTAGCTGTGTTGCAGGGAAATTTGGTAAGTTTGCAAGGGAGTGTTATGGAGGCAATGAAAAAATTGCTAGTGATACATTCAGCATTATTCAATCCCTCTGTATTATTGGCAGCTATGCCTGTAGCGTGGCACATAGGCTTCCTACTGAGAATGAACTGCTGGTGCAGAAGAAACCATACCAACTTCCTCATCAACATCATCTGGTGATGGGGGAATTTATAAACCAACACCCCTGTGATGGAACAATAGAAGAGAATACCAGCTCATGTGGGTGCTGGTTGTTGCTGTCCCAAACAACAGATTGGATGAAACTTCCTGGCAGAAGTAAAGCTGTGGGTACCGGGCGTGAGTCGTGCTTCGGTAGCTCAGTTGGTAGAGCACTTGCCCACGAAAGGCAAAGGTCCCGAGTTCGAGTCTCGGTCGGGCACACAGTTTTAATCTGCCAGGGAGTTTCATATCAGTGCACACTCCGCTGCAGAGTGAAAATCTCATTCTGGGAACAGATTGGATGACAATAAAGCCTCCTGATTCTCTTGTTGACTATTCATATTGAACCAGTAACAGATATATATCCAATGCTAATCACCACACAGACCTTGGACAACTTGAGGCAATGCTGTCATTTTAAAACTATGAATCTGTGGAGTGTATACCATCAATTGGAAGTAGCACTGAAGGACAGATATAACACCATTGTTATTATTGTTCCATCTGGTCATTAACAGCACCAGTGAATACCAGTTGAGTTGAAGAGTGTGCTAGAAATGTTCCATTGTTTATTGGATGGAGTGTTATGAGGCCTAAAATCGAAATAGTGCAGTATACTTAGAAAATATTATATTATTTTCTAAAAACGTCCAGCAATACGTGGTATATTTGTGGACTGTCTTTAATCAACTGCAAGTGGCACAATGCACACTTAATTTAGAAAAGTTTCATTTTGTTAAAAACGACTCAAAAGCCAAGATTGCGTAGACTACTTTTTTATTTGAGACAACCAGTTTCAACAACTTTTGTTGTAATCTTCAGGTCTTAAACATCTATTGGTTGTAAAACATGTTCATTTTACATTGAACATCATGCACAATATGTCAAGTGGATAAAACTCAGCACATTTATAATGTTCTGACATTTATCCATTTGAAATTTATTTACACGTCAAGTTCCATAGGACCAAATTGATGAACAAATCTCCAAGGTCATGGAATGTGTCAGTAAATGAAATTAAAACATAAAAATAATAACAGATAAAAATAAAATGTTTATGAACCCAAAAAAGTCAAGCCATAAGTTTAAGTATCCGCAGTCAATAATATAACATAAGAATCAGCTTAATTTTCCAAGGAGCTCCTGAACAGAATAGAAGGAGTGACCCATGATGAAATCTCCAGTTTCTATTTGAAAGCAAATTGATTAGTGCTAAGATTTTTGAATTTTACTGTGATTTACCATTAGTTTATTTCCTACAAGCCATGAACTTATGTCATGAACTGCACTATTTGAAACTGAGCCAATGTTGCACACAACATCTGTTGCTAACAAGCACCTCTTTCTGCACAAGAGTTAAGGAAGTCTGATCCAAATGCAGGTTGGATTTCTGCTGAGTATTAACTGAGTCAAAGCTGATTAATGTTGGGAATAAGCTGATATTGTTAACAAGAAATGGCAGTAAAAAATGTATTTATTGAAAGGCGAATGTCAAAATACATAGACTAATGAACAGGGGTTGATAAGAGGTTAGTGAACTTACACCTTTTACTGGCCGAACCACCCTTTTCTGAGCCGGAAATGTCCTTTTAGAATGGGAAGAGTTACACCAAAATATAATACCATATAACATAAGTGAATGAAAATAATCTAAGTAGACTAATTTTCATGTAAAATGATCACTCACTTCAGATACCGTTCAAATAATAAAAGTGGCAGCATTAAGTCTCTGAACGAGATCCTGAACATGTGCTTTCCATGACAGTTTACTGTCTATCTGAACACCTGGAAATTTGAACTGTTCAGTTTTACTAATCATATGCCCATTCTGTGAAATTAAAATGTCAAGTTTTGCTGAATCGTGTATTAGAAACTGTAAAAACGGAATCTTACTGTGATTTAGCAGTAGTTTATTTCCTACAAGCCATGAATTTATGTCATGAACTGCATTACTTGAAACTGAGCCAATGTTGCACACAACATCCTTTACTACCAAGCTAATGTCATCAGCAAACAGAAATATTTTAGAGTTGCCTGTAACATCAGACGGCATGTCATATATATATATATATATATATATTTAAAAAGAAAGATGATGAGACTTACCAAACAAAAGCGCTGGCAGGTCGATAGACACACACAGGAGTGACCCCAACACTAATCCATGTGGCACCCCCATTTGACTGTACTCCACTCAGATCCCACATCACGGCCATTCTCAAGAATGTGAATAATGACCTTTTGCTGTCTGTTGTTAAAGTAAGAGGTAAACCAATTGTGAGCTACTCCCTTCATTCCATAATGGTCTAACTCCTGGAGCAATATTTTGTGATCCACACAATCAAACACCTTAATTAAATCAAAAAATATGCCTAGCGTTTGGAACCTTATGTTGAACCCATCCCATACCTCACAGAGAAAAGAGAATATAGCATTTTCAGTTGTTAAGTGACTTCTAAAGCCGAACTGTACATTTGACAGCAAATTATGTGATATAAAATGATCAATTATCCTTACATACACAGCCTTTTCAATAACTTTAGCAAACACTGATGACATAGAAATAAGTCTAAAATTGTCTACATTATTGCTTTCTCCCTTTTTATAAAGCAACTTTACTACTGATACTTTAATCATTCAGGAAACTGACCAGTCTTAAAAGAGAAATTACAATATGCCTAACTACAGTGCTAACATGTGCAGCACAGTACTTCAATATTCTGCTGTGCACTCCATCATAACCATGAGTGTCCTTAGTCTTCAGTGATTTAATTATTGATGCAAATCTTCCTCTTGTCTATATCCAAGAGGAGTATTTCAGACATCAATCTCAGAAAGGCATTTCCCAAGATAGTTATATAGTTCCCTGTAGAAACTAAATTTTTATTTAATTCACCAGCAATGTTCAGAAAATGATTGTTAAATACTGTATATTTATCTGACTTATCAGTAAGAGAGATATTTTTACTACATACTGACTTTATATTCTTGACCTTATGCTGCTGGGCAGACACTTCCTTCATGACAGACCACATGGTTTTAATTTTGTCCTGTGAATTAGCTACTCTATTTACATACTGGATGCTCTTTGCCTTCCTAATAACATTTTTAAGCATCTTACAGTACTGTTTGCATTGGGCTCCTGTAGTTCAATTGTGATTACTTCCAACATTTTCACATAATTCCCACTTTGTTCTAAATGATATCCTTATCCCACTAGTCAGTAACACATTTTGGGTTTTACTGATAGCAGCTTGTTCAGAATGTTCTAATGGAAAGCAGCTTTGAAAAAGCATGAGAAATGTGTTAAGGAAAGCATTATACATCCCTGGAAATGGAAAAAAGAACACATTGACACCGGTGTGTCAGACCCACCATAATTGCTCCGAACACTGCGAGAGGGCTGTACAAGCAATGATCACACGCACGGCACAGCGGACACACCAGGAACCGCGGTGTTGACCGTCGAATGGCGCTAGCTGCGCAGCATTTGTGCACCGCCGCCGTCAGCGTCAGCCAGTTTGCCGTGGCATACGGAGCTCCATCGCAGTCTTTAACACTGGTAGCATGCTGCGACAGCATGGACGTGAACCGTATGTGCAGTTGACGGACTTTGAGCGAGGGCGTATAGTGGGCATGCGGGAGGCCGGGTGGACGTACCGCCGAATTGCTCAACACGTGGGGCGTGAGGTCTCCACAGTACATCGATGTTGTCGCCACTGGTCGGCGGAAGGTGCAAGTGCCCGTCGACCTGGGACCAGACCACAGCGAAGCACGGATGCACGCCAAGACCGTAGGATCCTACGCAGTGCCGTAGGGGACCGCACCGCCACTTCCCAGCAAATTAGGGACGCTGTTGCTCCTGGGGTATCGGCGAGGACCATTTGCAACCATCTCCATGAAGCTGGGCTACGGTCCCGCACACCGTTAGGCCGTCTTCTGCTCACGCCCCAACATCGTGCAGCCCGCCTCCAGTGGTGTCGCGATAGGCGTGAATGGAGGGACGAATGGAGACGTGTCGTCTTCAGCGATGAGAGTCGCTTCTGCCTTGGTGCCAATGATGGTCGTATGCGTGTTTGGCGCCGTGCAGGTGAGCGCCACAATCAGGACTGCATACGACCGAGGCACACAGGGCCAACACCCGGCATCATGGTGTGGGGAGCGATCTCCTACACTGGCCGTACACCACTGGTGATCGTCGAGGGGACACTGAATAGTGCACGGTACATCCAAACTGTCATCGAACCCATCGTTCTACCATTCCTAGACCGGCAAGGGAACTTGCTGTTCCAACAGGACAATGCACGTCCGCATGTATCCCGTGCCACCCAACGTGCTCTAGAAGGTGTAAGTCAACTACCCTGGCCAGCAAGATCTCCGGATCTGTCCCCCATTGAGCATGTTTGGGACTGGATGAAGCGTCGTCTCACGCGGTCTGCACGTCCAGCACGAACGCTGGTCCAACTGAGGCGCCAGGTGGAAATGGCATGGCAAGCCGTTCCACAGGACTACATCCAGCATCTCTACGATCGTCTCCATGGGAGAATAGCAGCCTGCAGTGCTGCGAAAGGTGGATATACACTGTACTAGTGCCGACATTGTGCATGCTCTGTTGCCTGTGTCTATGTGCCTGTGGTTCTGTCAGTGTGATCATGTGATGTATCTGACCCCAGGAATGTGTCAATAAAGTTTCCCCTTCCTGGGACAATGAATTCACGGTGTTCTTATTTCAATTTCCAGGAGTGTATTTGTCATCTGTGTTATGAGCACTATGAACATCCTGTCACTCTTGTTCCTTAATGAGGTTTAAAAAACTCTCTATTGCTCCTATATTAACTTTCCTACATAGCTTGTAATTATATGTTACTTTTGTTCAAATACAAAAGATTGTTAGTGTTACAATTTGTGAATCATGGTCTGAAAGGCCACTCACCCTTTTACTAACAGAATGCCCATCTAGTAATGAAGAATGAATAAAAATATTGTCTATGGCTGTGCTATTGTTCCCCTGTACCCTAGATGGAAAAAAGCACAGTCTGCATCAGATCATATTAATTTAGGAAATCTACCAACATCCTTTTTCTTGCACAGTCATATACAAAATTAATATTGAAGTCACCACATATAACTAATTTCTGGTGCTTCCTATAAAGTGAATCAAGAACTCTCTCTAGCATGAGCAGAAATGCTCTGAAATCAGAATTAGGGGGCCTACAAACAACAAAAATTAGAAATTTAGCTTCACTCAATTCAACACCCCTTGCGCAACATTCAAATATTTGTTCAGTGCAGTGCCGTGATATGTCTATGGGCTCAAATGGAATACTGTTTTTTACATACATGGCCACTCCCTCACTCCACAAGGAACTCCTTGAAAGACAGCCAGCTACTCTGTGTCCTGGTAAAGGAAGCCTCTGAACTGTCAAATTATTTAAGTGGTGCTCCAATACACCAATAATTTCAGAGTCAACATCTATAAGCAGTTCTCTAAGTTTATCTCTAATACCTATTATACTTTGATGAAATATGCTAATTCCTTCTCTACTTGGAAACATGATGTCTTTTGAAGGTGAGCCCTTAGAGGGACTTCCTTTAAACAGGTATACCTATCAGCTGACTTCAATTTAAAAAAAAAAGGTGCAGTGCTAACACGAACTGCTACAGGAATTTTCCATGAGTGATCCCACCACCACTCACTACACTGTCACCTTTAAGCTTTGCCAGCCTCCCCTTCCCATACCTATTGAGGTGCAGGCCATGCATAGTGAAACCCCATCTAGTGATAGACTCAACTGGCACCGCTGCAATGTGACCCATGCCCTACGCCATCTGTACTTCTCCAGCCCCATGTCAATGCACCTAACAGCAGCATTAAGATGAAACCAATCATGATGCAGAAACTGTTGCACAAAATGCACATTAGTGCCACCAGATTGAGAAGCTATCTTTACCAGGTCACCACCTACAACATATTCCACCTACAACATATTCCCTGTCCCTATCAAGACTATTCCCTGCTCCACCCACTATCACTACCTGATCCTTCTTCATAAAATTCATACATAACTTCCCTATGCTGTCAGTCACCTGAGCCAACCCTGCACTAGGCTTCACAATGCTGGTGACCTGGTACTCACTCCATAACATTTCCTGCAACTGCTGGCCCACACTTCTACCATGTGAACTACCTAGCAGCAGAACCATCTTCTTTCTGTTAGAGTTTGCAACTGACTTAGGCCTCCTAACTGCTGAGGACTGCTGACTATTTCCTACACCTACAACTAAGACAGGCTCCTCTCCATTCAACTTTGACAGTTGGTCAATCTGTAGCATATATGCAAGGTGCAACTGTCTGAATACCTCCTCCTCCTAGCTGCGTTCTTGCCAACTGCCAGTTCCCATTCCCGAGCACCCTTCACCCACCTCAACCTATTCTAGTTCCTCCTTTGTTTATTGTATCTGCACCCGAATGGCACAGATCTCATGCTCCTGTTCCTCTATCTACTTGTCTCTACTACAGATTTTGTATTCCCAGGAGAGGATCTTACTAGAATGCCCACTGGCTTCCCCACTGCATTCCCCCTAATGAAAATTCTTTGAACAAATCCTACACTGTAACCCACTATTCACAAACCTATGACAGAGCCCACACATCTCACTCATGGCAAAATTTTTACAGTTACTGAAAAAAGCTAAACAACTGTGTTACCTAAGTTCAGTTACACCAGTAGAACTATTATAGAACTAACAATAGCTGTCTCAAAATTCCCTCTCTATTAAAAAAGCAACAACTTTTATTAATACTACTAAACCACAACTAATACCGCTACCAACAAAACTTCACAAAATTTATTAGCTAAAACCAAAAATTCTTGTGGCTTCTGGAACACCCAACAAAGTTAAAACAGTGAATAAAAATTTTACCGAAATATTTCACTAGAAACAATATGAAGAGTCAGCTGAAAACTAAAGCACAATATTTACTAAATGACTTTAATGCACAGAAAACTCTAAAATAGACAGGGAGTGAACAGATATCTTTTCCGTAAAATAAACATGTTTTACAACCAAAGGATGTTTAAGATCTGAAGATGACAGCAAAGACTGTTAAAACTGATTGTCTTAAATACAGAAATATTTTATGTGATCTTGACTTTTGAATGGTTTTTAACTATTAAAGCAGATCATCCTTCAATACCCTCAAAATGGCAAAACTCAATGTCATTTTATATTGGAGGAAGTTCAAGGTCTGGCCCCATGCTACTGATCAGGATGGTGTTTGAACAGACCCCTGGCACCTACAAGCTGTGTGTGAATTCCCTACTCCTATCATGGTAAAGAGCTTCACTCCTTTTTAGGTTTGACTAACCATTACAAGGATGTTTGGGCTAATGTTTTCAGAGATAGCAAGGCCTCTTACACATCTGTTAAAGAAGAGAGTAAATTTATGATCGAATCTTGCAAGCAGGCCTTTGTGTTGCATTTTATTTTATTTTTTTATTACGGGCTGGATGATGAATTAAGAGTTTTTGAATGGGAAAAATTTTATGACTGTGAAGTTATAAATGAAATGCTTTTATGGCCAGCTGCCAAACAGACACTATCAAACATATGTGAAATAAACTTTCTAGTAAATTTAATAATAAAAGTTCTTACTTGTCTTTCCTTCTCAGTGGGAAACTTTAACTCTTCTTTCTGCTGTGATGGTCATCTTGAACACAGCTACTGTAGAAGTTAATAATTGTTGATTGTGTCACCTAATGAAAGAAATTCATACTTCAATGCAGTGAGATGAACTGTTTGTCAAATAAATAGACAGGCACTTTAATTCACTTCTTTTTCGTTATATTAACCCAAAATCCAATCTTCCTAACAAAACTATTACAATAACTAAAAAATGATGAACTTAAACAACAGTGAAAATCTCCATTGTACAGTGATGTGGTAACAGAAAATCTGACCAGTAAAAATACTGGTGACAGGACCAATAAACATTGTCAAAAATGCCAGAAAACTATGAGAAGTGGTGTTGAGTGCACGGAATGTGGAAATATATTTCATTTTCGATGTGGAAAAGTAGATCCCTCACTAAAGGGACAGGAGATCATCATAAAAAACTGGAACTGTGACAAATGTAGATTGAAAACTATTAGGCCTAAAGTATGTAACATACCCGATTATAATGGACCTGAAGATAATGAAGTTCACAAAATCACATCTGAAGCCAAACACACGAATGTATTTAAATCATCAAAAAATAAACACAGCAAAAAATCTTGCAGCAATGCAGATTTGATGGTGCCTGTTTTGAAATTGAATAAAACAAACAATGTATCAAATGCAACAGATAAAGAACAAGATGGAGAACAGAGTCAATTTAAAAAACCTCATCGTTACGATTTAATTGAAACATGATGTGTAAACAGAGAAATAACCAAAGCTAACAAATATTTTGAAACAATTTGCAAACAGTTTAAAAATGTAATGCTGTTAGATATTAAGGAATGTATCAGTTGTAACCATGAACCCTCTGACAATTGTAACTGGAGAACTTGTCACACAGTACATGGTCAAGGCCTAAGTGGAATAGGAAAGACACTGCTCACCCAAAAAATACTTAGTATGGTACATAACAAATTATCTTGTATCAGCAATTTGGAACATATGCCTCAAAACTCAGAACCAGGTCAGGGAAATGTATAAGGCTGACCAAGCCTGAAATGTGTCAGATTAGGTCAAAACCTGAAGGGGACACTAAGGTGAGCTGTGCACCAAATCTAGGTGGCTTGACTTTGCTGTATCAGAATGCACAATGATTAGGTAACAAAATGTGTGAGCTGGAAGTAATTTAAAACTGTTATCTTAAGGAGGTTTCTGTGCTGTGTATCACTGAGCACTGGCTTCGGGACACTCAGATTAGTGCAGCAAATATACAAGACTTTGATTTAATAAGTAGCTTTTGTAGGGAAACTTATAAATGTGGAGGTGTATGCATATATGTTAGAAGTAATGTTAAATCTAAGGAGGTAAAACTTAGCAAAAATCTAAGGAGGTAAAACTTAGCAAGTTGAAGTGCGCAGAAAATATTTTGAATGTTGTATTTGTGAACTTACAGACTGTCAAACTATCATTGCTTGCATCTATAGGTCCTCATCACGTGGCTTTACCCAGTTATATAGATGATCTTTTAAATGAACTGAGTGGCAGATCAAAATGCACAATACTTCTTGGTGACTTTAACATTAATTTTAAGAAAAGTAATAAGAACAAGGTACAATTATTAAATCTGTTTAACACATGCAACATGCAACCTACAGTGCAGGAAATTACCAGATATGGGGATGGGGTCTGAAACAACACTTGATCAGATATTTACCAACAAACAAAGCTGTGAGTACAATGTTGAAATAACAGCTACAGGCTTTTCTGACCATATGGCTTTAAAAATGATGATAAAGAATGTGAATTTTATTTTATTTTTTTTATTTATTTATTTGGTCCTGTTGATTACATATTATACAGCTAGTGTACAAGTAATATAGGACAAGTCAATTGATGCAATTACAGTAGTACATTAACATTTATATATATCATTAACATTTATATATATCACATTGCACAGACATTGGTTTATTTTACAATAACAATTACTTGCATGCAGTATTAAAGCCTGCATTATGCCAAAAACAGTTTAAGTGACTTTCAGAAGTCACAGTTTAAGTGATTGTTTAAAATAGTAGAATAAGTAACAGTGCATATTTTTATGCTACTGACATATATAAGGAAGTAAATTTTCTTCATGGTCATGGTTTGAATGAATACAATAAGAAATACAGTCACTGAAAAATATGTACAAAGAAGACTTACACTACTGGCCATTAAAATTGCTACACCAAGATGTAATGCAAATGATAAATGGGTATTCATTGGACAAATATATTATACTAGAACTGACATGCGATTACATTTTCACACAGTTTGGGTGCATAGATCCTGAGAAATCAGTACCCAGAACAACCACCTCTGGCCGTAATAACGGCCTTGATACGCCTGGGCATTGAGTCAAATCAGAGCTTGGGTGGCATGTACAGGTACAGCTGCCCATGCAGCAACAACAAAATAGCACAGTTCATCAAGAGCAGTGACTGGCGTATTGCGATGAGCCAGTTGCTCGGCCACCATTGACCAGAAGTTTTCAATTGGTGAGAGATCTGGAGAATGTGCTGGCCAGGGCAACAGTCGAACATTTTCTGTATCCAGAATGGCCGGTACAGGACCTGCAACATGCGGTCGTGCATTATCCTGCTGAAATGTAGGGTTTCGCAGGGATCGAATGAAGGGTAGAGCCATGGATCGTAACACATCTGAAATGTCACGTCCACTGTTCAAAGTGCCATCAGTGTGAACAAGAGGTGACCGATACGTGTAACCAATGGCACCCCATACAATCACGCTGGGTGATACGTCAGTATGGCAATGACGAATACTTCCAATGTGCGTTCATTGTGATGTCGCCATACACGGATGCAACCATCATGATGCTGTAAACAGAACCAAGATTCATCCAAAAAAATGATGTTTTGCCATTCGTGCACCCACGTTTATTGTAAATGTTTTGGACCAGCCCTAGACCCCTACGAGCTTTTAATATTCTTTCTTGTTGTGAGTATTTTTCAGAAATTATCTCTCCTAAATATTTAAAGTATGGTACCCTCTTAATTTCTCCATATTTGGTTTGTAACTTAGAAATTTCTAGATTTGTTGTTGTAAACACCGTTTTCTCAAAAGATATTTGTAGGCCAACTTTCCCTGCACACTCTTTTAAGGTTTCTATCTGTTTGACTGCCATTTCACTAGAATCTGCCATTATTGCAAGATCGTCTGCGTAGGCTAAGTAGGGGATTTGTAGGTCATATTTTTTGGTTCCCAGTGATATTGGTTTCCAGTACTTTTCTTTTTTGAGTTCTTTTTCCCATTCTGCCATGACTCTATCCAGAACTCAGTTAAATAACAGAGGTGATAATCCATCACCTTGTCTAACCCCAGTTTTTATCTCAAATGATTTTGAAAGTTTTCCCATGAATTTCACTTTGCATTTTGTATTTGTTAATGTCTGCTCTATGATGTTCCGTGTCTTCTTATCCAGTCCTTGTTCTTCAAGAAGTTTAAATAGTGTGGGTCTGTGAATTGAATCATATGCCTTTTTAAAGTCGACAAAGACATATACTGTAGGCTTCCTTCGCATTTGTCTCATCCTTGTAATCAATTTCAAGTTTAAAATTTGTTCTGGACATGATCTGTTTGGTCTGAAACCAGCTTGGAAATCTGAGATTTTGGGTTCTAGCAGTTTTTGTGTTCTTTCAAGAAGACAAGCTGATAATATCTTGTATGTGACGGCAAGTAAGGAGATTCCTCTATAGTTGTTCACATCCGATTTATCCCCTTTTTTATGTAACGGATGTATTAGGGCACATTTCCAATCTTCTGGTATTTCTTCAGTAACCCATATGTTTTGAATAATTTTAACTAGCTCATTTCTTGTGTTAGACCCTAGACTTTTGAGAAATTCGGCTACAATTCCATCTTCTCCTGATGCTTTGTTATTTTTGAGTTTGTTTATGTGTTTGATAATTTCTTCTTCAGTTGGCGGTACAGAGTCTTGCTGTTGCGGGGCTTTAGTGCTGGATATTGGAAGAGCTTCTGTTGGTTCTGGACAGTTTAGTAGCGTTTCAAAATATTTGGCTAATTCTTCACAGTTTTCTTCGTCGCTTAGTGCCAGATTCCCATCTGATTTCCGAAAACAGACATTTTGAGGGATATACCCTTTAATTTGGTTTGCAAAAGTTTTGTAGAATCCATGCGTATTATAATTTTTAAAATCTGCTTCTATTGATTCCAGTTGCTGAGTTACATACTTTCTCTTCTCTTGTCTAATAAGTTTATTTGAAAGTTTCCGTGTTTCTAAAAAGTTTTGAAGAGTTTTCTCATTTTTATTTGAACTGTACTTCGCAAAGGCTTCTGTACAAACTTGAATTGCCTTTTCACATTCCATATTCCACCATGGATGTTTGTGCTTCTTCTTCAATGGTATTTGCTCCTTCGCTATTTTTGTGATTTTTTCCTTGAATGTTTCCCAGTTGTTGGCGGGAGAATTTTCCCATTTTTTAATTGTTTCTGATTCTGTTAGTTTTTGTAGGTCAAATTTTGGGATTGCTGGTGGAATTCTTGGTGTTTTCCTTCTTGGGGTGAATTGGACCCGAACTCTTGTGAGATAATGATCTGAGTCAATATTTGCACCTCTCCTAACCTGGATATCTCTGATCTCTTTTTGGAAGTTATATGAGATGGCCACATGGTCAATTTGAAATTCTCCCAATTGGCTTATAGGGGATCTCCAGGTCTTCTGTTTTCTTGATTCCTTATTGAACGACGTTGAGCTGATTTTCATGTTGAATTGTTGACAAAGTTGGATTAGTCGCATGCCATTTTTGTTGGTCAATTTGTGTGCTGGGTATAGCCCAACCGTCTTCCTGTATTTCTTTTCTCTGCCAATATGTGCATTGAAATCTCCAAGAAGTATTTTGACATCATTCCTCGGTATCTTTGACATTTCAACTTCTAATCGTTCCCAAAATTTATCCACATTGTCTAGGTCCTTTCTATTGTCAACGTTGCAGGGTGCGTGAACATTAATTAGGGTGTAATATTTATTCTTGTGTTTCAACCTAAGAAACATTAGTCTATTGCTAATAGTTTTTACAGATTTTACAAATTTAACTGAGGATTTTTCGACCATAAAGGCCATACCAAGCATGTTTGCCCCTTTACCAATTTTTCTGTCCGTTCCACTTTTGAAAATTCTGAAGCCATTGTAGTCAGTGATTTGATTATCAGGAAATCTGGTCTCTTGTACTGCTAGGATTTGGATTTTCAGCTTCTTTAATTCTTCTGTTAATGTGTATAATTTTCCGGTTTGTATTAGTGTCCGTATGTTTACTGTTCCAATGTAATCTTCATTTTTGGGAAGTTTTCCAGAGTGCTCCGATCCACTCACAAGTTGTGTAGGTCCGGTCTCCCCAGAATCCGATAGACCGGTTGCCACCTTTCTGCTAGGTGGGTGGATTTCACCACCTGGGGTACTTTTGTTATTACATACACGAACCATGATTTTACTTGTAATTGTATTTTGGTCTGACATGTGCCAGTTGGTAGGATCAAGGTTGTCGAGCCTTGAAACACAAATCAGCCGCCACTAACATGTGGAACAGACGCTGTCGGGAAACCGCCACTGACATGTGGAACTGTCGTGCCCTAGTTTGCTAGTTTTGGTCCACCCCGGATATTTTATTTCCCCGGTACCCACCATATCTGGTGAGCATTCCCCTATCCGCCACCTGGGGAGGCGCCTGGTAGGAGACTAGCAACTCCCCCAGGATTACTTCTTTATTATTACCAAAACATTACAAATATATAAAAAATAAAATATAACACATATATTTCTGGATTGCTTAAACCTAAAACTATTTCAATATGCAATTGTTACACACAGTTTATCATTTCATTCACATCTTTTTTTAACAGAACTTTGAAATAATAATAGTGAATGAATAACTGAGGTCAATTTCATTCCTGTTTTACTCATCTGTGTAAGATAACCTACCTGCAATATATAAAAACCAAGAAAAGCAGATAATCCATCAAAATCTGTCTCTGGGTAGTCACTTCATGAATAAGCTGCTGACATTCTGTAGTTTACAATGCAGTCAATTGCACTGTCTGAAAAAAAATAGCTTCCAGCAATCCAGAACCATTTTCAAATTTTTTTCTCCCTTTTTATCTGTGGAAACTGTCACCATATTGTGCCAGCTAATTTTTGCTGGATGAGCTTTGTGCTTGAATCATTCTGTTTTTTTTTTTTTTTTTTTTTTTTTTTTCTTTCTTTGTGTTCCCCCCACCCCGTACTTTGCATAAATTATGGCTACTATAATGTAGTTTCAGAATCGCTGTCAGACTGCTCTCTTTTTGTGCTGATCTCTTTATACTCAGACTATGTATTGATACTGGAAGACAGCCCCCCATGTAGATAGCCTTATTTAACGGTTCCTCTAACTACATCAACAGCTGTCTGTTCACTCGACATGACTTCTTTACTCTAAACTTTTGTATATTATCACATCTGACAGAGCTGACAGAGCATGTCACATATTCAGTGTACACAACTACTTCATTCAGTATGTAAAACCCAATAAGAATACTTAATTTGAATATTAAAGACGTAACACATACAGAATATATCCAGCAGAAAAAATTAGTACATCTGCATCTTACTGGCACAAAGAAACAGACTAAAAGAGAAACAAGGTGGTGTTTTAGCAATGGACGAGAAATTGTTATGTAATAACTCGCATGTGAGGAAAAATCTAACAATGCGTGCTGCTTCAAATAAAGCTGCTACTAGCAAGATTTACTTGTAATTTGTCTGATGAAAGATGTGTGGAATGCAGGTAGAGATGTCAAACAGAGCATTGCTAGATCAACACTTCAGTAGCATTAAAATATATTCAGATATTTCAATAAAATCATGAATGTTAGATTTTTTCTCAAGTGTGAGCAATCATGGTTTAAAGATTCAACTATTTGGTTAAACAGGTGGGCTTTTATGGCTTAGGAAGTTTAATTTTGAAGTTGTATGCTGCCCTGGGACAACACATGGCAATGGCAATGTATTAAGTTGCAAAGTACACTTGGTGGGAAGTGTTTGTGTTTCTGCGGACAAGTGGCTTAATGCTCTTGCCACTGACCAAGATTGTCAGCAGGTTGTGACTCAATGCCAGTTCTGTGCTATGGATGGAGTATTATAAAACTGTGGATGACTTATAATGATGATGGCAAGTTTACATGATGAAGTACTGAGGCAGGCCTATGTCTTTCTCAGGAGGGCATAGGCATCACAAACTACTGAGCATCTCATGCAAGCAGTATATGGAGCAGGTGTATGAAAACCTGTGTACTCTGTGCACAAAAGTCTGAACTTAGTCATCAGAAAACTGCAGTACAGAAATTACACAGGCCAAATACCATTCCATATAAATGATATGGACAT